>NC_133659.1:123418160-123570660 GCF_037893015.1 Macrotis lagotis
GGAAAATCAATTTTGAATGTACATTGTTACTAGGAATAATGTTTCCTCAATTTGTTCCATACACTAAGCACCAATTACCAGCTCCACACTGTTTGGCAGCTCACATCAGAGGACCAGAACAAGACACTTACACTATTCCACAAATATTAAAACAATAGACTGTGTGGTCTTGCTTATATGCCAATATACAAGTATGTGAAGCAGCCTCTTTTCTCCTCTTGCTACACCAGGGAGGAACTCAAAGGGAACACACATCAAGAATAGAGGAAGGACTGCACTCTTCCTGTATGGCCACCATTGCACTTGATTCATTCCCAACAGTTGGAATTACACCTGAATTGAAAGAAAATTGTTAGTGGAGTTTGTTGCAGTTTTCTGGGCTCTCACAACCTTAGCAGCTGCCTCAATGGAAAAGAGACAAATTACCTTGACACTCCCAACATACCACTTATTGAGCAACTATTTCTTCCCCCTTTATTCTTTTTTTCCTTTTCCTTCCACAGAGTTGCTTCAACTTTATCACCACCATACACTAAAACAAGAAGGGCAAAGATTATTATGTCCGTTTTAAAAATAAGTAAATCTTCCCCTGAGCATATAACTTCCTGCCAGATATTAGGAAATTGGACCCCAAACCTCAATGCATGCTCTGGTTTTTCTCCCAGGGCTCACCCTATTTCACCATGGTGGCATCTGAAAGCAAAACTATGAGAAAGGGGATAAAAGTATACTAAATGACAGTAAGTGCTTAAATAATTTTTTACAGTTGATTAAAATATAAGATTAGATTTATAAAACACTAAGGTTGGCAAATTCTTTAATCTTATTTCTCTCTCACAATAATGTCACTGTCCTCATTTGGTAAATGAAACAACTGAATCTCAAAGAAATAAAGTTATTTGTCCATAGTTAAAATGCCAAAAAAAAGTGTCAAACCTGAATTTTTATCCAGATCCTTCTGAGTCAAGCCCATTAATCAATCTCTTCATTATTCCACATTCTTCATCTTCAGAATTTAAAGCACGTCATATACCCAAAGCATAGATCTCTCATTAGAAGTACTGGAAAAAAATAACAACTTAATCCCAATAGCTTACACCTTTATAGCACTTCATAATTTCACAGTTACCAATTTATTCATCATTTCTTTTAATCCCTCAAAACACCCCTTTGATGTTAATAATAAGAATTTTATTCTTCTCAATTTACAGATGAAGAACCTGAGGCTTGAAGAGAGGTGAAGTCACCCACTGAGAAGTTCTATGACAATCCACTGGAAAATCTAGGTCAGCAATTTTCAAAGTCAAGTCCTCTTCTTATGATGCCTCAGAGACTATCTACATTAGATTTAATTCAATACAACAGCAAGTATTGAGTATTTACTGTGCCACCCACCATGCTAGTCACTAGAAATACAAAGACAAAAATGAAAGCAGTCCCTGCCCTCAAGGAGTTTGCATTCCACTGAATTTGTCTACACTGTATACTATGAGGGTGGTAAATTTTCATTGCTGAAACCTGGCAAGATATCTTGGGATTTACTCTGGCTCTGATCAATTAGCCAGCAATCTATCCCAGGCCAAGCCCAACATAGTCTTTGATTTGACTGAGTGAATTAAAGTAGTGAGTGATTTGGTTTTAGCCAGAAACCCCTTCCAGAATGATTTTTTTGGCTAGGTTAAAAAAAAAAACCTCATTCTCTGCCTCCTTTCTTATCTAGCCTTAACCACTGAATGGGTGTTGCCTCAGTCAAACCAAGACCTGGCTAAGACATGAGTTTAAAAAGTCCAATGTCTCCCATGATACCCAAGGTCAACTAGTCATCCTGATTCATATATGGCCATTGCACTCAGATGGCTCTGGAGGAGAAAGTGAGTCTAGTGACCTTGCACAGTTCTCCTTTGCATAAATTCAACTCACTTGCATGTTCAACATTGTACTCAACTCTATGTGGAGTGGCGTTCAATCAATCCCAGTGCTATCTTTAGGTCTGGTCATAGCCATTATATAGAACTAATAAAAGCAGGTGCTTACTACTTTCCCATCCCTCAAGGGAGGATGTGAAAGTAAATGTTTTGTCTCATGATTCACTAGTAATCACAAAGTTACTATCTTTTTTTTAATAATGTGAATTCACAGCAGTGCTATTTTAGCTAAACATTTGTACATACTGTTTATCCATGATTCATTCTCATGTTGTCTTCTCCCACACCACTCCCCATGTCATTATATTGTGAGCTTTTGGAGGGCAGGAACAGTTTTCGCTTTTCTTGAAATCCTCAATATTTAATAAAGTGCCTAGCAAAATACATGTGTTTAATAAATGATTTGTTAGTCTGAGATCCCTGTTCTTTCGACTGGTAGCTGTGTTCCCTTGAATACTCTCATCTCTCAGACCCTGAGGCTCCTCACCAGCAAAGTGAAATGGTTGGAACAGATAACTTCTCAAGTCCTTTCTAACTCTGAATCTATAATTCTAAGATTCCTATAACAAAGAAGTTAAGTATAAATGTCACCTCAATGAGTTTAAGTAGGGTTTAGAGCTGTAAGAAACTGAATACATTTTCTTCCAGATCCTTCATTTTTCTAATAAGGGAATAAAAACTAAGAGAGGTAAACTATGTCTCCATTTTCTCAAATGTAAAATGAGGATATTGGACTCAGTAGCCTCGAAGATCACAAATTATCTCTAAGCCACTGAACTTTTGATACTGTCACTTCCCTAAGGTAACCCATATAGCAAATACAGCTAGGTTCAGATGAGTGCAAATCAGGAAACCCCTGAAATAGTCACATTATTCAAATTCACATTCACATTTCCATTGGACTGCAATCAATGCCATATTTTTTGCAATTATTACTTTGAATGGTGACAATCTGAATAAATGCAGTTATGGCCAAAGTATAAATCTGTTTTGATTAACAATACATATGTGTGACAGGTTTTTCATTTTTCTTTCATTCTCAGTGGAAGAAGGAGGGAGGAAAGGCAGTTATTTTGCTAATTGAAGAAATATTTTAATTTTTTAAAAATTTTAAATTAAAATAGATTTACTAAGCATCACTGAAACTCAGTTTTTTCATGTATAAGATGAATATAATAATAATTATACTACTTCACAGGTTTATTTTTAGAAATATTGTATTAAAATATTAAAATATTACATAAATATGTCATAATCATCATTAATAGAGCAGTTGTTAGTTTTAATACTTAGCATCAGTGATTTTTTTTACACTGTCTATGTTCCCAAACTCTGATTATCCATCTTGCAAATCTGTGCCCTTAATTACAAGGTTAAAAATAACGGGAAACTGTTAAAAGAAGGAATGGTACCATTTTCTCCTCACTACCAGGAAAATAACTCAGTAATACCATGTTCACCACTGGTCAGAAGCTTCCTCAATCCTAACAGATGTCAAATCATGTTGTGAAGCTGACAAAAACAAACAACCACTTTGCAATTATTATTATTATTATTATTATCATTATCATTATCCTTTGTGGACAACAACAAGAGAACTTGGGTACTTTTTTTGAAAATGGAGAAAAAAATCATATTCAAAGTATAGCTGGATAAGATAACTATTTAGGACTACCCCCACCCCAGTCACATCCCACTAAGGGCTGAAGTCTGAATGGCAAGAATTAAGGGATGCCTTTGTAGGTATCATTAAAAAACAGAATGGCATGGTAGACAGAATGCTATATTTCAAGTCAATAAGACTTGGGTTCAAATCCCATTACAGACATTGACTGACAACACTGAATTAGTCAAGTTAACAAAAATTTGTTAAGCATCAACTATGCACACCAAGCACCATGCTAATAATGACTAGGGATATAAAGAGAAAGAAAACAGAATCCTTGCCTTCAAAAAGCTCACAGAATAATGAAGGAGATACTATGCCAATAACTATATTAAAAAGACAGGATAAATTAAATTTCAGAGGGAAGGCATTATAATTAAGGAAAATAGAGTAAGGCAACACACTGAACTATGGACTTCATTTTTCTACCTGTAAAATGGGGAAAATAATACGTGTAATAACTACCTCAAAGAAACATCATAAGGTATAAATGATTTTACATGTACATTTATATATATATATATATACATATATATATGTATGTATGTATATAGTGTCTAGCAAAGGCTCTGGTACTATCAATGATTAAGTCATTCATTTTGTATAGAAGATGATTCCAACAACTGATCAAATATCATTGGTAAATTTTCATCTCAAGGATTGATTTCCATGAAAAATTGGGAGTCAGATGTATGAGATCAAAATCTTGAACTAGATCTTCAAGGGGAAGGAAAAGCACAAAGCTTTATAATTTAGGGGATGGAGTATTTCAATCACATAATACAAAAGTTCCAGTGCAAGCTCAACCCATTGACACATTGTATTTAAAAAAAAAAAAAAAGAGCACATTGGCAAAGGCAACATGAAAGAGTGGCCAATCAATGCCTGGTTTGTATATTAAAATAGTTCCCTTGTTTAAGAAAAAAAACTAGATAAAAAAGTTTGAGCATTTAGTAGATGGGTGTTGGGCAGATATTCTGAATATTCTTTGCAAAAAACAAGTTTCTCTTGTCTGGAAAAGCAATAGCCTCATCTTCAGTAGCCATTTCCAAGTATGTGAGGTTAAAAAGGATAGTTTCTGTGCATTTGCTTGCTTTCCAATGATATAATGAGTCTGGAAAGAGACAATAGTCAAAATGGAGCCACATGTTGACTGACCGTTTGATTTCCTATATTTCATAGCGTTGGGTAGTAGAAAGTAGGAAGGAGACATGGAATGAATGATATAAGATTGTTCTTAATTTTTCCACCACATAAGCACTTTTTCAGCCAAGGGGCATTGCTGTAAACATCCCTTTGTCCCGTGTTAGTAGAAGTCATTGGCTCAAAAATGATTTTCTGACATAGGGGAAGAAAACAGTAATAATTGCCAAGCAAATAAGATTGGAACACAAAGAGATTGGGGGGGGGGGGTGATTTTGCTTTAAGAAGTATAGGATCAAAATCTGGTTCAAATACTTTTAATTTCATTAATTATTTCACTTTTAAGGCCTTAGCATCCTTCTTGGTAAAATGAAGAGATTGCATTAAATTATTCCTTCCTATTCTAAATACCTAGCCCCTAATCCTACAATGAATGAGAAGGAAGACTGTTAGTGTGCCTATTTCAACCCCTTTCCCATAGAAGAGAATAGTATCCACCTAAAGAGTGCAAAGAGACTCCTCTGACTCAGAGAAATTTCAGTGTACAAACTTCAGAGCCCCTAGACTTTCTATAGCTCTTATAGTTTTTGTAAGTTAAAAGTATTCCATGTTAGAAATCATTGGACCTGAGTTCAAACTTTGGCCCTGCCATTTACTACCTTTATGACACACAACCTCTCTTGGTTCTTAAGTACTCATCTATAAAAAGATAACTAAACTAGATAATTGTTACAAGTCTCTTCCAGTTCTAAAACTCACATAATTACTAAGTAAACAAGATGGACTGGGATGTTTGGCATAGCTTTATGGCAAGTATTAACTGAAGAATATTGTTACTTGATGCAAGGACAAAAGAACTCTAAAAAGTTGAGTCAGCTCTGCTTCTCCCTTCTTGGTCACAATGGCGATAATACAAACAATATATATTCCAATAATGTTGATGATTGGAACATGCATCAAGCATTTTTTACAGAGTGACTTTTACATATATATGTATACGTATAAACACACACACACACACACACACACACACACACATATATATATATATATATATATATATATATATATATATATTAAATGATTAAGGATTATTCATTGTAGAGAGTTCATCATATCCAGACCACTAAAAAGATTATTTCAGTGGGATATCTGCCAAAACATGGAAACAATATCTCTCCTACACAGGACACTTCCTTATTATGACTTTGGTTAAGGTAGTTCACCTGTATATGGATAGCCTCTTAATCTTTTAAAAAATGATGGGTATACCTTTCCCTCTTCTGGGACTGCAATTTAACCAGTTCCATCTCTGAATTGCAAGTTTTCTGAGCCTTGAGCCACAGCTCCACTCGTTCCACTCTGATATCTATCCAGGGACCACAGCTCCTGCTTCCTTTGGCCTGCCCATGTTCTCATTAAATGATGAGCTCATCCAAATCACCCCTCTCATTTGCCTCCTACAGAAAACTGTTCCTAGTCCATCTATTTCCATCCTCCTCAATGGGTCACTCCTCTGCGTAACACTCCATGGAGCCAGCCCTACCTAGGTAATTATCAGACCTGGAATTCGCTCTTCCCAGCAATATTTATTTTGTTAAAGAAAACCAAAGGATTCTCAAGTTCACCCAAACAGCGGGTGTCTGTTTTTGCCAAGAATGCTCCTTTCATTTCAGGGACATTGTTTCAGGCACCAGAAATATAAACTATGGAAAAGTTGAGTTCAGATTTGCGTGGTTCCGTTCAGTTTAGGTTACCACAGGAGACTGAGCAAAGACTAGGGAAATGGGTAACTTATTAACCCTTCCCATACTACCAGATGCTTAGGGAAGAGGCCTCTCTAGATCAGGGAGGGACAGGTTTTCTCTTTACATTCTTCACTCTTTCATTGAATATGAGTCTTCTGAAAACACACTATTAGAACTAGAGCTGAAGATTTGGGGGATGGAGGGAATTGGATAAGTTAAGGGGAAAAAATAGCTTGTACCTATGGGAGAACTCTGCATGGGAGAGAATCAGAGATGGATGAAAGGAGAGAACAAGACATGAATGGAGCCCAATTAGTTACTTAGATGACTGTCCCCCACTCAGTTTTGTAAATATAGTAATTATTTAATGTAAAGTACACATGGTTCCTTCACTGGAAAATTTCCTCTAAATATTTCATTTTTCTTATTTCATAGTGGAACTGAAAGGGCTAGACTTTGAAGACCTTAGTCACTGCCAAACTTTGTGATCTTACATAAAGCATTTTATCTCTTTGTATATCCTTTTCCTAAAGACTTGAGAATGCAAGTGTCTTATCCCGGATATGCTGGAAACAGTCCTCTCTCCTTTCTTCCCCTCTCCTCTCCTCTTTTTTCTGCCCTCTTCTCTCCTCTCCTCTCTTTCCTTCTCTCTTATTTTCTCTCTCTTCTCTTCTCCCCTACCCCTCTCCTCTCTTTCCCCTCTTCTCCTCTCTCCCCCTGCCTTATTCTCTCCTTTTCTCTCCCTCTCCTCCCTCCCTGCTCCTCCCCTCTCCTTTTCTCCCCCCCTCCTCTCTTTCTGTCATCTCTTCTCCAATTCTCTTGAAATTGTTTTGGTACTCACTATAATTCATTTTAATGAATTTCCCAAGAAATTCCCCAGAAACACCAAAACAACATTGGTTCTTTTCTGGAGTTTTCATGTAACCACACAGTAAGAAGGAAGAAGAGAAGATATTGTTGACAAACTAAAAAAAAATGAATTGCAAAAGCAAAAAAAAAAAAAGAGGGAAATAAATTTATAAATTCAATATTACAAAGGTAATAACACGTACAGAAGAAACTGGAGAACAAGATTGCCATGGGCCTCCAGAGACAGCATGATGAATAGGAGAACATGAGATATTAGCTTAGAGAGCCACAGAAACAGATGGTGTCCTTTGTGATCCACGACAAATAACGACCAGGACTATCGCTGACCACAGTGTGTTGTTCCCTATTTCAGGGTATGCAGTTACAAAAGCCCACCTGCTATATTAAGTCACTGAAAGACTGTTTCAAAGAAAGAAGGACCCAAAAATGTAGCCTGTTAGCCTAGATTCCTGCTTTTGTTGACTTAAACAAAAGGTCAAGGTGGACTGAGACAGAAAGAGCTCCTTAGCTTAGAAAACCACAATGTTAGCTACTAAATAATTATCCTTTATACAAAATCCATTGGCGCCACCTTTCCTTGACCTTAAACAACTGACTACTATGGGTTCTGTGTCATTTGAAAGAGAATTTTTATTCATTCTCACATTTCTCCAGTTCCTTTTGCCTCTTGTGATATTTGGAGGATTTTGGAAACCAGGTAATTCATAGTAAAATGGGGGTATGGTGTTCATATTTTCATTCTTTTCCTTTTTTTTCTTTTTTTTTTTAGCCAAATAACTTTTTTTAATGGTAAAAAGTTTCATCCTACTGACCACCTCAGAAAATAAGAATCATCACAGCATAATAGAGTGGGAAAAGGCCTGGCTCTGCCATCAAAAGACCTGTGTTTGAATTCCCAAAATGCCACTTCTTACTTTTTGGGGGGAAAGTACTGTGGTTTGATGGAAAGAGCACTGGATTTTGAGTCAAAAGGCTGGGAATACAGTTCTGACTTGCCATGTATATACCACTATAAAATGAGAGGGTTAGAATAGGTGATATCTAAGGTGCCTTAGAGCTCTAAATCTGTGATCCTATAACCTTTGCAACCTTAGGCAAGCTCCTTTATTTCATGGGGTCTCAGTCTTCTTATCTGCAAAATGGGGATATCCTTGGTATCCTATTTTTATGATCCTCAAAAAATCCACATAAGAATTGTTCCACTAAGTCAAACAAAGGGTGCAAATAATCTCTAGTGTTGGTAGCAAAGGACATATAAGAAAAGTGATAGCTGCCTTCTATGGAATCATTTTGAGAGGCAAGAGACAGGTAACTACATGGCACAGTGGACAGAGTGCAGGGTCAAGGATCAAGAAAACTCATCTTCCTGAGTTCAAATATAGTCTTAAGCACTAATTATCTGTGGGACCCTGGGCAAATCACTAAACTCTATTTGTCTTGGTTTAGAGAAAGTTTAAAGAGTTAGAGAAAAAAATGTCAAACCACTCCTATAGCTTTGGCAGGAAAATATCAAAATAGGGTTACATAGGATTAGAAGCAAAGGAGAAAGGCATTAAAAATTCCTAATACTATTTTATTAAGAATTACTATTATTTTTATTAATTATATTAAGGAGCAATTAGAAAGTAAAGGATGAGAGTAAAAGGGATCAACAATTATCAATTTGAAAATGTTAATATTTAATTTAATAATATTTAAAATTTTAATTATAATTGAGAGCTATAATTTAATGATTTAATTTTAATAATATTTAATATTAATGAGTTCACATAAAATCAGGATGCTTATTGTTAAGTTGTTACTGTTTTCTTCCTCTTCAAATTAACTTACATTTACTTACATTGTAAAAATGTTCTACCTATGTACCCCTAATCTCACTCTCTGGAAGAAGTCATTGTGTGTGAACTCCTTGAAGGAAAGGACTATCAATTTATCTTTATATTCACAATACCTGGTAAAAGTCAGAATGACACAGTGGATCATGAACAGGTCTTGAAACCAAGAAGACTTGAATTCAAATCATGTTTCAGATACACATTGGCTGGGCAAGTCACATAATTTTTCAAAGTTCTAGGCAACCCTATAAAACTTTAAATTGTGCATAAGGATCTGTCCTACATCTGTAAATGGAGCTTTTGTTTGTTTCTTCCTAGTAGTTGTTTATACCAATGAAATCATAGGTCCGGAACACATTTCTATTTGTGGGACATAACATAGCACCTTAACAAATGATGGCTGAATTGAGTGGAATGAAATGGAATGGTATTCCAACTACAGAAACAAAAATATGCATTAATGGGAACTTTAGGTTGTAAATGAGGTGAATCACTATTGTGAATATCTCCTGACCCATCTTTCTATTACCAAGGGGCCTATAGAACAAGGAGAAATTTCTCCACTAGAAATCTACTTATTTTACAACTAAGGACAAAGGAATTTAAACATATTCAAGATCTAAGCTATTTTTATGACTATGATAATCTTTCTAAGGGATCTGGATGTAAGTCCCAGATCCACTATTACTCAGTTTTCTCATCTGTAAAATGAGGAAATTGGATTAGATTATCTCTAAGGTCTGGTCCAGCTCTATCATCCTATAATTCTACATATTCAATTCTCATCTGACTAATTTTCATGCAACACTTATTTTCTGCCTTGTTTTCTGATTATGTTCATTCACTAAGAGGATCTGCAAAGAGAAGGAGTCAGATTAAAATATTTTTTTTGACTGCCACCTCCTGCTCATGTGAACCCAAGGATGTTGAACAGTATAATAGGACCCTACCATATAAGACTACAGTCAAGTCCCAGAGCCATAGCTGGGAATTCTTTCATGTGAAGTAAATTCAATTAAAAGGGTGAGGAAAGGGGCGGCTAGGTGGCACAGTGGATAAAGCACCGGCCCTGGAGTCAGGAGTACCTGGGTTCAAATCTGAACTCAGACACTTAATAATTACCGAGCTGTGTGGCCTTGGGCAAGCCACTTAACCCCATTTGCCTTGCAAAAACCTAAAAAAAAAGGTGAGGAAAGATTTTAACAGGAAACAAATAAATTTGGGTACAATCAGTTCTCCAGGGGGTCCAGATCATAATCCCCAATGGATTAAGGGGGAAAGATAGATGCCAAGCAAAGACTGCCATAATAATGATTCTTTGAGAATGGTAGCCTGGGAATAGTGTAACATGGACCAGTAGAATACTGATGAGAGGAGCAGGAATATAGCTGTTATCTACCTTGGAGAGATACCTTATCCTCTTCTAAAGGAAGCTTTCTCCTATCCCTCCCCTTACAATGGTGGGGAAAAGCTCCAGTCATTCCATATTAATTATACATCTAGTAATGGCTTCTCCCTCTCCTATTAAAAACTAACTTTTCTATTTATATAGTTGCCAGTACTCTTTTCCCTGGATACCTGTGGTTGCAATCCACATAGAATGTACCATACATTGTTCTATCAGTGTCCAGACACTGTTTATTATCATTATTATTATTAACTGAATGATACACAATGAGATATTTCTCTATACACAGGATAAGAGTAGCAGTTTACATTCCTGTAAATCCCAAGTGGTAGCTACACCTAACATTTCATTAAGAAACACCCCCACTCCAATCACCTCAATACTTCTATTGAAGTATTCAATTACTGAGTTAAAATAAATTAGATGTTTCTTCCCAGGATGTAGTAAGAAGGTTCATTTCTTTAAGATGTAGATTTCCCAAAGTAGCAGTGAATTCTGTCCTGGGATGCTTTGAGTTCTTATGTTCCATGGGGTTTTTCTGTTTCCTCTTCCCATTCACTGCTTCTTATTGTTCCGGAAAGTAACAGGGTGAGACCGACCCTGAGGAGTGTGGTCTAAATAACAGGCATTTGCTGGAGTTCCTTTGAGTGTTTTTCTTGAGTTGAGGTTTTCTAATACAAAACCATATATAGTCACAGTGCCAACAATGAAGAATTTCATCCACAAGCTATATTTTAAGCAAAGCATAGTTACTAAGTAAAATAAGATTATAGAATCTATGGCCCCTCTCCTTTTTAAATGGCATTTTAGAACAGTTAATCCACAATAGTATGGTAGACAACAGAATAAAATCTAAAATCCACTTCTCCTGTAACTCAATTTTACATAGGCATGGTATAGTATTTCATGTTTTGGATTAGATTTCTTCACTGTTCTTAATAGAGGACTTTGTAGGCTTCCTGCAATTAGCATAAGGGAAGACTTGAAGGTGGAAATGAAAGCCTTTCCAACTGCTCTCCTAGGTATTGAAAAAGAATAGCATCATAGACTTGAGGTCAAATAGGAGTCATATAGTCCACCCCCCCCCCAGTTCTCCACCAAAATCTTTTTGTTATTACTTTAAAGCAGTTTTTTTAACTGCAAAATAAACAAAAAAATACTCAGACTACTTCAATTGGATTATATTCTCAGATCTAATCTCATTCGTAAAAGCCCAATAACTACAGAAATCTTTAAGAATAATAGACCCAATAGGTATGGTTGAAAATATTTCCTTAATCAATTTACAAACATTAATCATGTACCTACATACATAGTAGGTTAGGTGTTCAGGACTGAAATGCAAAGTATGAAACATTTTTATCATTCACTCATCTAGATGCCATATTGTGGAGTCACAATAGAACTCCAACATAACTCAGGTTGATTCTTTATAACAGATAAATAAAATTAGATGGTACGCCAGGATACAAGGTAGCAAAAATCCACCCTCACCCCCAATTTCTGTCTCTCTCTCTCATATTCTCTGTCTCTGTCACACACACACACATACACACACACACACACACACACACACACACACACACACACACACACACACACACACACTTATAACAAGTTTCATCTTCAAGTCTAGGCAAAGCTAAAGAATCAATCACTTTAGCTGAAGCTTTCTGTTCCCTGACTACTTCTAATTGCCTCATCTCTGACAGAACAGTTCTTTAACCCAACTTCTGTGTCTTTAATACTTCTCTTCAGATTCCTTTGTCACATTCTGTTCTCAGGTTTCTGTAGCTGGTTCCTATACTTTCAGTTACAACTCACCAAATTTCTCCCAACAAATTGAGATTCCTATTTATCCATACCTCCAAACCAGATTTTTATATGAATTCTCATTTCTCTAGTTTTATCCTTTTTTCATTATAATACAATTATGTGCAAATGAATTAGGGTTTTATAATCTCCTGTAGTTCTAAAGTCTTCAACATCGTCCAACAGTTCCTTTGGTATCTCTGAAACTGTGTTTCTCTTTATTCATGTTTCTTCAGCTTTTAGCACTCAGAACTTCTTTGTCTGCTCCTTTAAAATATCAAAATGTTCATAGACAAGTGAATCATCATTCTACATTATTTAAAAGGTGATATAAATCTTCGAATTTATATCACAGTTCATTTTTGTCCAAAACTACTCAAATACTATCTGATAGCAACATTGATTCCTCCCTAAACATTCACAGATTTTTATTAAAACTCAGTTTTTTCCTACTATTTTCAAGTTTTAAAATATTTATCTATAATAATAGCAATATCTTACATCCTTTGTTAAATATATTCTTTTGGAATATAAATATATTCTAATATCTGAAAATATGATATATATTTTATAAAATATAAATCTTTTAGCAAAAAAAATGCTTTCTGACCCTTTAGGACTAAACAGCTTTATTTATCTTAAAGAAACAGCATACTTTATGTTACTTGTTGATCAACTGGCTAATTCATGCTAAGGTGACAGTGGCTTTAAGAAAATCTCATTTTTTGAATAAAAGGAACATAGAAAGCTGCCTACATGTATGATTTTGGGTATTCTGGGGCATATTTACAATGGCTAATAATTAAAAGTGAAGCTTCATTCCTTTAAGCTGAGATTTCTTGGTTGAATGGAATTGCCGCTAAGAAATCTAAAACTAAGCTATTATAAGTCATTTACACCTTAGAGTGAATAAGGGTTTCAAGAGCAATTTTTGAAGGGTGAATAGGGAGAAAACTTGAACAACTCAAATAGAGTGAATGTCACTGAAGGATAAAGAATAGATCAGATGAAGTAACCCACAAAGGACACTTCACTTTTTAAAATGAAGTTGTTTTTGAGTCATTTCAAATGTATCCAACCTTTCATGACCCCTTTAGGTTTTTTCTTGGAAAACACATTAGAGTGCTTCCTTCTCCAGATCATTTTACAGATGAGGAAAACAGAGTTAAGTAAATTATCCAGGGTCACACAGTTCCTGTCTGAGGTTACATTTGAATTCAGGTCTTCTGACTCCAGTCCCAGTGCTCCATCCACTCAGTTACCTGGCTGTTTCTAAATGAAAGTTTAGTCCTAAATGAATATTATTCCTCTCAGTAGCATTTGAATATAGTAGAAACTCCTGGAGTTTCAATTCCTTCATTCAAAGGAAGGGTAAAATGGATTCTGAACATTTTTGTCAGGTGACAGAAGTTTTAAGACACAGAAGTCCAAATAATTTGAGCTTTACACGTAAAGCCTTTCTTTCACCTTTACATTAGATCTGACCCTCCAGAATAAAAAAATACATTCTTCGCAAAAGAATCGGTTTTGAACATGTTCTTCACTTCATGTTATGAAACACAAAATAACAAGAATTAAAATTGCTTCCATTTTAGAGTCAAGGAAACTGAAGTTCAGAGAAATTAAATGAATTATCCAAGATCAATTGACTAGTAAGATAGGACTCGATCCCACATTTTCTGGTGCCAAATCTAGTATCCTTTTCATAATAACCAATTGTCTCTCACAGTGAAGAGAATTCTACCAAATCTTGAAGATATGTATTAATCTGCCAGATGGCTGCTAAGAGGATGAAATGAATGATTGACACGATAATGTACACCATTCTCCCAGCACCAAAGTCAAAATCAGCCACCCAAATGGGAAATGGGATTAAGCAACTTTTCTAAACCTCAGAAAGGCCAAAACTGGGGGGGAAGGCCAAAGGTTTACTCTGCAACTGATTGTAAGTGGTTAGCACTTGTCATGCTTAATAACACTATTTTGGGTTACCCTCTGTTCCTAAGTGGAACTTCTATTCCCCCCCCAACCCCCTCATCAAGTCTATTTGCAGTTAGAAAAATAAATGTCAACGCTTGAGCCTCAAAGTCAAAGGTAGAATCATTATCTAGTATAAGCCAAATCATGACTTCATCTCATGCAAGGTTATTTTTTATTTTGATAGCTGTGGTAATTCATTAATGGGGATCAAGTTAGACTACACATAACTTTTTTTGGGGGGTGAAGATTAACACTGAATTGAGAGAGAAGACACAGAAAGTAGGGTATTCAGGAAAAAGAAGATCCTTTTCCATTAAGAAATAAAGTCTGTCTTCTAAAGCATTCCTTTTCTTTATGTTTCTCTAATAATAATATTGATGATTATTATTGCTATCATTCAATCACTAATCATCCTGTGTTTATTGACATCATTACTTATTGACTTGCTTTTTTAGAACTGTACTGAGTACTAAGAATGGCAGGAAGTCCATAACAAAGTCCTTGATCTCCACCAACTGGCCATTCACTTACTAAGGAAGCCCTTTCTAATCTCTTTTGTCACCTTGTCCTACTAACAGTTTTTTTGCTTCTTTGTTTTTAATAAAATGTAAGTCTTCAATTAAATTACATTAATTTCATTCTTACACATAATATCTTTGTCCACACTATTGTCTCTGTTGGGTTTTGTCTATCTACCCATAGAGCCAAATGCAACACCACATTTACAGAGTTCTGAAAATTGAATGTGGTAGCCCATATCATCTGTTGGTACTTTTATTCTCACTCTAACAGATTGTTTAGTCCCCAGTGAAGACTCTTAGAATATCAAAGAGTGATTTAAAAAAACAGCAACAACAACCAAAACACAATATGAGCCTTAGAAACAAAAATTAAATCTGTTACTCTGCCAAGCAGAATTTTGGTATGTTTTATAGCCCCCATGAGAAAGCTGACCTCATTTAAATAAACTATCAGTGAGACAAGAAATGTCAACACTAGTCCAGTTTGCTAATCATATTGCTGCTAAGAACAGAGAAAGCTGCTCAGTAACTTAGATATTTCAGACCAAAAAGTTTTTAAGAATTTGAACTATTTATATAGATGCCTCAGTTTCTCACTTCTTTCTGTTTATGCATAAACATAACTTTTGGTTGTAAAGATCCAAGAAAAAAGAAGCAAAATCTTTTTAGTTTGCTTCAAATTCATGAACATTTATTAATCTCCTACTGTTTGCAGATTTAGAGGGGCATAGTTCAGATAATAAAGAGGTCTCTCTAACTTCATGCAGTCATGAGTTTCTATGTAGTATAAAAAGAGGAATAAAATAGTGCTTTATGGGATGTGTACATGCAAGAGAGGAACGAGCACTTACCCACCAAAGGCACAGTACAAGTACTTCAAGTGGATTTTAAAGGGTAGGGAGGAATTTGAGGAGAACAGTTCATTTAATATAGGTCCACACCTATTTTAACATTGAAGCTAAATAAATGCAGTTGTAACTTGTGTTATATTAGGCTCTTGTTGGGGAAAAAGGCTGTTTTTACCATTGCAAAGAGGTAAGAGGGTCAACATTCAGTTAGAAAACTGGCCTCTGACCCACCTAAGTTCATAGCCCACCTCAGCCACGTCCTGTCTCATAACCAGTGACTTAACCTCTCATGTCCTATAGTAGACTCTGGAGTCAGAGGATGTGGATTTAAATCCCTCCCACTCCCCACCTGGAGGTTTATCACCTGTATAATCTTGGACAAAGGGCTCATCTCCCCTAACCTCCTTCGCTTTGCTTGTAAAATGAAGGACTTGATCTGGATGGCCTCTGAGAGCCCTTCCAGCTCCTGATCTAGGAGTCTTTGGGCAAATGAAAAAGGATGTGTCAGAAAAGGAAGTCGACTGAGTTAATCCCTCCCTGGCCCCTTTTCCCTTCTTCCCCTCAATTGTTCAAGTCCCTCAGCTGCCTGTATTTAGTTTTCTGGCTCCTTTTAGGATCTGGCTACCAATCCTTTTCTTTTTTTCCTTCCCTGAATTTAAAAAAGAAAAGGAAGGGGGGACAGTAAGTAAGTAAGCTGCCTTGACTTTTTCCAGAAGCCTTTCTTTTCCCACTGTGTGGCCTACAGTTCAGTTTTCTTGTTAATCTAAGAGCTCCCCCTAATGTCCATATCTCAAAACGGCAACAGAGAATGTACAAAGATGTCACCCATCTAAATGAACAAACTTGAGCTGTGACCATCTAATCCAAAGCCTTGACTTTATTGAAGGGGACATTTAAGAATTTGCCCAAGGTCACTCAATAAATAAGTATCAAGACAGAGCCAATGCTCCATAAATTATACCATGCTTCTTCACCCACCTAGAAAGTTTATTGATATCACCACAGTAATGATGATTTCCCATGGGTCAGCAGGTTAAACCAGTGAAGAAATAACGGAAAGAACACTAAATATACATCAACTGTTAAATCTCAAATCTTAAACTTAGAGATCAAGATCTAAGAATTACCTTAGAGATAATCTACCTAACCTAATACTTTATTTTATCACCAAAGGAACTAATATTTATACCAATTAAGAAACTTGCCCAAGACCATGCACTTAAAGCGGTAAATGGGACAGTCAAGGTTTGAACCCAGGTTCCCCAACTCTAGAGCCGGTAATATTTCATTCTGTCATCCCAAACTTGGGTCTAAGAATAATGAAATGACTTGTCCAAGGTCACACATCTATAAAGTGTGTGAACCAGGACTCATACTCAGCTTACCTAACTTAAAGTCCAATTTTCTTTCCACTATATCATTCAAGTCTCAATTGGGAGTCAAGAAACGTGGGCTACAGTTCAGACTCTGCCATTAATTAGCTATGTGACTTCACCTTTCAAGATTCCCTTTCCCAGTCCCAATTCCCCATCCCTCATATGGAAAATGAAGAGAGTAGAATTAAATAATTGTCTCTAAGGTCCCTTCCAGAGCTAACATTCTGGGATTCTGGGAATAAGAAAATATAGCCAATGAAACAGCTTCCTGTTGAAGGAGCTGACTCTTAATTCATTCAGAATGCAGCTCACCAGTGTAATTAAATAAACCCTTAATCTTAAACATACACTTTGTCATGAGAAACGACACTGTTTATTCCAATGGAAATATCTCATGTCAAAATCTGAACAGCATTTCTTCACTAATGGGAGTGGGACAGAAAGCATTGCCAATCACAAGAGAAAGAGAGCCTTGCAGAAGACAGCTAGTCTCTGTATTCCAGGATAGAAACATGTATTCATTCACACTATAACTACTATATAACTACTAGAATATGCAAAAAAAATCATGTTATAAGAAAGTTTCTCCAGATGATTTTTCAACTTTGCCTCTTTTTTTAAATTTTCCTTTTGAAAAAAAAAAGCAGTATTGGTTTCTAGTTAATCCTAAGGGCTAATTACAGCAGCATCTAAAACATGAGTTTGTTACACATTTAAAGCACTATCTTCATTAGCAACTCCTTAGTCTCCTGCTCATAAATACAAAAATAAGACCTATAAACTTCAAGTATCATCACTATTATAGAGAGATCTTTAGGCCTAGTGATCTTTTACATTTATTGATACAACCTCTTGCTGACACTACCTAAGGAAAACAAGGCTGGCAATGACATTCCAAAGATCCCACGATGTGTTTTGAAGCACACTAGCATAAACTGGTTAGAAGAGCAAAAGAGAGAGTTTGTGCATTGCTGAGAATCCACTTTTGTACTATTTTGGCATCTGTCATCCTTTAATAGCTAGGTCCAAGGAATGTTGTATTTTTTATATTGTTCGTTATCACTGAAAAGTGTTACAATAGACTTGGAGCAGCAAAAGCTGTCAGAAACATGTGTGATGCTGTGTATTCTCTGTCATCATCTCCCAAAAGCAATGTGGACTGATGTGAATTTGATTTGAATATCTTGTTTTTGTCTTTGAACAACACAGTTTCTGATGAATAGAACAAAAGTAAACAATATCCACTTAACTACAAAAGCTTATCTAGCTTAACTGCCTCTGGGAGGATCCTATCAATAAGTCAGTGGGAATTTTTGCAGCTCCTATTTTATCCAAAGTTTGGAATACTAAAATTTCAGAATGAGAAGGAACCCTCTCTCTGAGTCTACACCTAATTTGTCCTATATGTATATGTATATATATATATATATATATATATATATATATATATATATCTTGTTTTATATAGTCATTTGCATATAATTAAACTGTGAGTTCCTTCAGAATGGGGACTAACTTTTTCTTTTTTATTTTTGAGGGATGTTTTTACTTCTAGCATTAGCTAGTGCAACCCATACCTTCTCAGCTTCAGATAATTACATGACATTAGGGCTAGTTTCCCAAAAGGACATGGAAAGATTCATTAATCTTAGAGTCTTCCCCTGAGACCACACCCAATCTGTCCTATCTATATTTTGCTTTATATAGTTGATTGCATGTTGTCTTCTCCATTAGACTGTGAGCTCTTTCAGAGTGAGGACCAGCTATTTTCTTTTTTTCCCCCTTCCTTCTTATACCCAACAATAGCAGTACTACAATGCTTAGAAATCATGAACTAGGTATTTAATAAATGTAAGCTGATTGTCTATTATGGAAAAGATCAAGAGATGTTAGCTATCATATAAAGAGTCATCACTGAATGGCTAAAACCAAAAGAATAGCCATTAATGGTCTAAGGTTACCTTGGAAGGAATTCTAATCAAGTGCTTCCTCCCCCCACACCCCAACTAGAGATCTGTTATTGACTAAAGGCTTATTAAAAGAAAATTTGCCGAAGACTGACAATGAGATAAATGACTTCTAAACACATTAGTTTGGAAGAAAAGATTACATATACCAAATGACAGATTTAGATTACAAAAAGATATTGATTAATTAGAACATTGGACCAAAATGAGCAGGATGAAATTTAACAGGAATAATTATCAAGTCTAATACTGTGATTCAAAAAAAAAATCAACCATAAGTATAAAATAGGGGAGGCACAATTAGACAGCAATTTATCTGTTTGTGACCTGGTAGTTTCAATGAATTCAATATGAGTTAAGAAAAGGTGATATCAGATCCCATATGAAGCATTGTTTTCAGTTATGTGCACTACATTTTAAGAAGGATATTGATGGAAGGAAAGGCAACCAGGATAGTAGGGGGATCTTGAGTTCATGACATAAGTATAATTTAGACGAACTTAGGATGTTTTGCCAAGAGAAAAGAACTCAAGAGAAACATGGTAGTCATCTTCAAATACTATGTAGAAAAAAGAATTATCCTTGCTTTATGGTCACAAGGAAAGGAATAAACCAGGATCAATGCATAGATGTTCCTAAGAGGTGAATTTAGACTTTCTATAAGGAAAAACTTCCCTAAAATTAGAGCTCTTCCTAGTAGAACGGGAGAAGGGGAGTAATAAAGGGGAGAGGAAAGAAGTCTTCAAATAAATGTTGAGTGGCTATTTATGTTATGATCTACTTTTTCAAGTTAAAATATATGGCCTCTGAAGACTATTACAACACTGAAATTCTCTTATTGTGTTAAATAAAAAGGTAAGGAATTAGGTGGTCTTTATTTTGAAGTGTTTATTTTGAAAATAAAGTGACTAAAACAACCCTGAGATTCAGAGAATCTTTATGGAATATAATAGAACTAGATTCCACTCAGAACCTCCTTATTTCTCAAATTCACATTTTGTAAGTTAATGTGAATGGATCTTTTATCTTTGAAAAATAAAAATAAAAAATCTGAAAATTCATTTAAAGTTTCATGTCATTAAATTTCCAGTCAGAAAAGAGACAAGACTGGTGCGTCCAGCCTCATTTAGATTTGTTATTTTAATGGTGCCAAGGATTAGAGATTATCATGAAATGACCAGGATATGTGCCTAAGTATTCCAAGAGGTTGCTTTAGATCATACAACTTAACAGAAGGTAGTAACATTTCCTTCTATGCACAATAAGAGATTTGTCTAGATAAGTGATAAAGTCTGTTTACTCTGACCATCTGTGTTACCTTGCCTATATTTCCTAATAATCCATTCCTCAGCATTTAAGGGGTACCATAATAAGAATATTCAAAACATGAGACTCTTCCCACTTTTTAAAGATGCCTAAAAATGAGGAAATGACACATCCTTTCTCCATATCCTAGTAGAGTGCTGACAGCCCCCAATGGCAGGCAGCTCTTCCAAGGGTATAATCAGAATTCCTCATGGTATCTGACATAAGGGAAGAATATCAATTAGTGAATCAACAACCCTTTAAAAACTGTGTCTTTTCATCACTACAACTGACTTCAAAGTGAAAAGTTCAAGAAACTAGTCATTTTATCTCATGAGCTCTAACAATCAGTTAGATTAGTTTGTTTACTGAAATTTTTGGAGCAACCATTATCATACTAATACAGCCTTAGTTATCCAAATGAATGCCCATTTAGACAGAGTATAAACCAGTGATTGTCAAAGTTATTTTGTCAATGTATTGAAGGATTCCAATATAGTTAACAAATAGGCCATGTGGCAAAGACCTGAGGGGTTGCAAAGCACTGGAAACAAAATATGAGTCACTAATGTGGCATGGAATCCAAAAAATCTAATGTAATTTGATGCAACATTATTAATAACAATAATAGCTGGCATTCATAAAGGGTCTTAAATTTTGTGAAGCCCTTTATTTCTTTTTTGTGATTAGTATCCAGAACAAGGAAGATAGTAGTGTAACTGTCCTCTTCTCCGGGAAGAGCACATCTGGAACTTGTTCAGTTCTGGGTGTCATATTTTAGAAAGGACATGGAGAAGCTGGAGAGCATCAAAAAAGAATGACAAGGATCCTGGTGACCCTGCCATATGATGTGAGTTGAAGGAATCAAGGATTTTTAGATTGGAAAGAGAGTGATTTAAATAGGATTTAATCATGTCTTCAGAGTCAATGTTATGTAGAATACAATATAATACTCAGAGTCATGAAAATTTGGATTTGATTCCTGTTTGAGAAACTGAACAGCTAGCTACGTAACCCTGGAAACACTCTCACCCTGTTTAGTTATCCATAAAATGGAAGTAGTTCTTTAATCACAGGATTGTTACAATGGATCAGTTTTTAATATGCATAAAGTGTTTTGTAAACCATAAAGCAAAATATAAAAGAGATAATCACTTCCTAGTTATTTCCATACTACACTGCTTTACTCAGTATATATGCTCTACTCTACTATACATACATGCTCTGCTCAGACCATCAACTCTAATTCTTCTCCACCAAACAACCTCGACTCTAATCCTGGGTCACTCAACTTTGATACATAAGTTTGACACATAAGATACATAAGTCTTATTTTGCTGACAACATGCCCCAAGAATGTCTTCCCTATTTTCCAGCTCCCCTTATGCATTGTTTTCTTGTTTTAATATATTATTCTAATAATAAGAGCAATCTCACATGAAGCAAAATGGAAAAGTGACTAACCATAGAAATAGTTGATGTAGGTAGGGAAAATAGGCAAAATAATTCATGTAAGTGGAGTGTGATTTGGTATTATTATTTTGAAAAGCAATTAGGAATTCTGCAAATGAAATGATTAAAATGTCAATACCACAGATTCTAGTGCTGGGCATAGGATTCAGAGGAAGGAAGGAAGGAAGGAAGGAAGGAAGGAAGGAAGGAAGGAAGGAAGGAAGGAAGGAAGGAAGGGAGGGAGGGAGGGAGGGAGGGAAAGGGGGAGAAAAAAAGGCTCTATAACCATGGAAATATTGTTATCAGCACTGTGGTAGAAAAGAAAAGATAACAAAATAGATTCCCATCAACTAAGGAATGGCTAACAAATTGTGATATGAAACAAAATGAACTTTCACTGTGCTATAAGAAATGACAAATATGATGAATAGAGAATAGCATGAAAAAGACTTAAATGAATTGATGCAAAGTGAAGTAAGCAGATACAGGAAAACAATATGGACAATGACTATAATAATAATAATATAAATGGAACAACAATAAAACAATCAAAAATGAATGTTGCAAAATTACAATAAGCAAATGACCTTAAAAAAAGATATAAGAATATAACCCCTCCATATTTATTTGCAAAAGTTGAATTTGAGGAAGCAGTTCTATTGTAATGAAAAATTTTGTCAGGGTTTTCCCCCCAATATATTGATCCATTTGCTGGTTTTGTTTCTCTCTGCTTTTTTTTTCTTTTAGATATTTTTTTGTTATATGAAATGACTTTCTTGGTGAAAGGAGGGAAGGTATATGGGGTGAAATTTAGATAATTCAAAAGTAAAAATAAAATATTATTAAATAAAAGAATATAAGCTCCTTGAGGGTAGAAATGATTTTATTTGCTTATATTTGTATTTTCAGTAATTAGCACAGTGTTGGGCATTTGATAATAAGTGTTTCCTCTACTGATCTGTTTCTATATTTCCCTGGTTATTAAAAATCTTCAAAAAGCTATCATACTAAAGAGCACATATCCTTATTTTTCTTGGACTCAGAGATGTAGCCAAAGAAGTTATTAGGGGAAATTATGTATCTCTAAATGATTTTGTGATTAAATTAGTGAAAGAACAGATTAATGAATTGGGCATATAACTAACAAAATCTAGAAAAAGAATAAATTTAAATCCCCAATTAAATACCAAATTAGAAATTCTGAAATAAAAGGGGAAACTAATAAAATTGAAAGTAAGAAAATTATGGAACTAATAAATAAAACTGAATTGATTTTATGAAAACACCAATAAAATAAACCTTTGGTTAATCTGATTTTTTTAAAGAAGAAAGCCAAGTTCCCTTGTATCAAAAAAGAAAAGAGTGTACTCACTACCAAGGAGGAGAAATTAATTAATTCAGGGATATTTTGCCCAACTTAATGCCAACAAATTTGGCAATATAAGTGAAACAGATAAATATTTACAAAAATGTAAACTGCCCAGAATAACAGAAGAGGAAATAAAATACTTAACCCCATTTCAGAAAAGAAATTGAACAAGCCATCAATGAATTCCTTAAGAAAAAAATCTCCAGAGCCAAATGGATTTACAAGTGAATTCTACCAAATTAAGAATGATTAATTCTACCAAATTAAAAATGATTAATTCCAATTCTATATAAACTGTTTGAAAAAGTAAGCAAAGGATTTTTGCCAAATTCCTTTCATGAAATCAGCATGAAACCAATACATAAACCAGGAAGAGCCAAAACAAAGAAAATTATATACCAATCTCCTTAAGTAATATTGATGCAAAAAGTTTAAATAAAATATTGAGATTGCAGCAAGTTATCACTAGGATAATCAAGTAAGATTTGTACTAGTTATGCATGGATTGTTCATATTAGGAAAACAATCAATACAATTGACCAAATCATTACCAAAATTAACAGAAGTCATATGATTATCTCAATAGATGCTGAAAAAGCCTCTAACAAAATACAGTACACATTCTTATTAAAAAAAAAACTAGAGATCACAGGTATAAAGGGAGTTTTCCTTAAAATTACAAACACTATGTATCTAGAACCATCAGTTTTATATGTAATGGGGATAAACAGGAAGCATTCCTAGCAAGATCAGGGATGAAACAAGGATGTCCATTATTACCACTATTATTCAATATCATGTTATAAATGTTAGATTTAGCAGTAAGAGAAGAAAAAGAAATTGAAGGAATTAGAATAGGCAATGAGTAAAACCTCTTTGCAGATAACTTGATTGTATATTTAGAGAACTCTAAAAAAATTAACTAAAAAGCTATGTGAAACAATTAATTTTGGCAAAGTAGTAGGTTATAAAATAAGACCAAATAAATCATTAGCATGTATATATGACAAACAAAACCAAACAGAGAGAGAGAGAGAGAGCAAAAGATATTCCATTTAAAATAACTGTAAAGAATAAAATACTTTGGAATTCACTTCCTAAGACAAACCCAGAAACTATATGAACACAATTACAAAACACTTTTCACACAAAGAAAGTCAGATCTAAATAACTGGAAAAAAATGTCATTTACTCATGAGTAGCCCAAGCTTATATAATAAAAATGACAATTCTACCTAAATTAAATTACTTAATCAGTGCCATACCAAAGTACCAAAAAAACTATTTTACAGAGCTAAAAAAATAGTAACAGAATTCATCTGGAGGAACAAAAGGTCAAGAATTTCAAGGGAGTTGATAAAAAAGAAACATAAGAAAGGTGACCTAACTGTACCATATCTAAAACTTTATTATAAAGTGATAATCATTAAAACCATCTGATCCTGTATAAGAAATAAAGTGGATCAATGGAATTCCTTAGCTACAAAAGAATAATTAATGACTGTAGTAATCTACTGCTTGATAAATCCAAAGACTTCAGCTTCTAGGACAAGAATTCACCATTTGACAAAAGCTACTGGGAAAACTGAAAAATAATATGACCAAAAACTAGGCATAGACCAACATCTTACACCCTATACCAAGATAAGGTCAAAATGTACACAAAATTTAGGGTGATGCCATAAACCAGTTAGGGAATAGTCTAATGTGACTAATATAGAAATAGCCTAAACATGATTTTACACATACAACCTATATCAGATTGTTTGCTGACATGTGGAGGGCTGTGGATAGAGGGGTGGGTGGGAAAGTGTGGAACTCAAAAGTTTGCAAAAGGGTGAATGCTGAAAACTCCTTGCATGTCATTGAAATATAAATGAATGAATGGATACATGCATGCATAAGGAAGAAAAGAACAATTGAAAATGAGTTTGAAGCTAGAGAAAAACAAATTTCAACCAAATGCAAAGGAAAACCTAGCAAATAAGAGCTGCTCTAAAATGGATTAGGCTGCCTCAGCAAACAGTGAGTTACCCATTACTGGAAGTCTTCAAGAGCTGAAAGGAGGACACTTGCTGAGATTATAGTAGAAAGGACTGTTGTTCAGACATAGGATGGACACAATGACCTCTGTAAAAACTCTTCTGAATTTGAGATTCTTCAGTCTGATCAGTTGGGTCTTGAGAAGCCATAAACCACCCCACTCTACATGTTTAAACTTGCTTTTGCAAAAGAAAAACCCCCTCAGTAAAAGATTGATGCTTCTCTTGATGGGAAGCATCTTCCTGATCTTGTGATGCTATAAATATTAATATCACAAGAGATCAACTTATGGTACATCTATGGTATCCATGGGAACTCCCACTAACTTCTAGATCACATTTTAAAAATTTATGGTCTAGCTGCAATTGGGTGTATTCTTCATGGAATGATGGACAGGTAGTCAGCACAATGGATGGAACACTAGACTTTACTTAGATCTGAGTTCAAATCCAACTTCAGACACTTACAAGCTGTAAGACCCTAAGCATCACTTATGGTCTGTCTCTTTTTCTTCATCCATAAAATGAGAACAATAATAGCATCTACGTCTTTATTGTTGTGAGATAATATTTGAAAAGCATGAAAGTATCAGGTAAATATTCATTCACTAGCTAGCTAGTAGTAGTTGCTGTTGTTGTCATCATCCTTGTCATCATTGGAGTGGTTGTAGTACTCATGGGAGTCCTGGTAATAGTTTATCTGTATGAATTTAAATAATGCTGCTTTTCTCCCTTATTACAGGATAACTAAAATTTTAGGTAAAGATGTAGCTGAATCAACTTTGCAAAAAAATTTTTTAGAAAGTAATAGCTTATAAAGAGATTTTTCATCCTTTCAAATATGTCTTAAGTGCTTAAATTTCCTATATAGAAATAGATATGATATAGATAGAGAGGCAGATGAGAAAGGGGGACAGAGAAAGAGAGACAAAGAGAGATGTCAGTGACTCCCATCAAAACAACACATTTTTGTTGAATATGTTTTTAAAATATTATAAGAATAGAGATAAATAGCCTTGCTTCATAGGTAGAAACACCACCTATAGAAGAAGTTAAATCTTACTCAAGATCATTCAGCAAGTTTATTACAGAGTTGGGATTAGAATTTGTGAACAATGTACTAGAACTGTACTTTCACCAATAAAAGGAACTTCTAGGTGAGAAAACACCTTCTACCAATTCTGGTGACGCCTCCTAGGCAATTTATAGGAGTAAAATTGCCTCCGTCTCAAAGATTAAGTGATTTTTCCAAGGTCATGCTCCTACCAAACATCAGCAAGACTTGAATCCAAATTTTAATAGTTTTTTACAGCTTGCTTTTCATTCGTTACACCACAATGCTTTTCAGGTAGACATTATACTCAAGTTATTGTCTTATTTTTTAAAAATATAATTGACTATAGAAACAAAAGTTTGGTGACAAAGAGAGGAAAATTTTGGAAAATTTGACTATATAATGCAAAGGAAAGAATTGTGGACCCTGTATCAGAAAATCCAACCAGGCCACTTGATTACCCAGTGACTAAGGGCAGTTGTTTATTGGGTAGGGTGTTGGAGTTAGGATTGAGAAGTCCTGCCTTCTAAAAAAAATCCCACTTCCAACACTTGGACAGTTTCGTCATCTTCCAAATGGGACAAATAATATCTGTATCCCACTGAGTTATCGTGAGACTCCAGTTACTAATATATGCATAATGTACTAACTTACATCTAAATGTCAATTCTTACTCTCCCTTATTTCCTCAGCAGCAAAAAAAAAAAAAAAAAAAGGATGTAGTGGAGGTGAGTCCTGGGTTTATAATCAAGAAGATAAGACCATAAATTCTGACAGATAGTATCTGAAGCAAGTTGACTCCCCTCTATGGAATTTATCTAGTAATCATGATACTCAAGTTCCTCACTGGAGGAGGGAGTTATCACATCAAGAGTTCCTGATTTTGACAAAATGAATCAATATATGTCATTTTTTATCCTTATAATGGGAGCAATAATGTTTGTACCACCGACCTCGGTAAGTCAATCAAGAAGCATTTATTAAGAGTCTATTATTAAATATTTCCCAGTCTAATTGTGAGGGGAAAAAACCTTTTCAAGCTACAAATCACAATACATAGAAGATAATTATTTGATGTTATATGAATGTGGGAATAGTGTCTGAAATTTTTATTTGTCACACATACACAGACACATACATGGTGTATATAGCCTTGATTACCCTAATGAAGATAAATTTATAGATGAGTTTTGCAGCATCTTACTCATTCTGCATACCTTGTTAAATGAAAAGTCATAGAATCATAGATCTTGAGTTAGAAGGGACTACACAGGTCTTAAATCCAATCTACTCATTTTACAAATGAGGAGACTGAGACCCAAAAAAGTTAAGACAACTCACCCAGGAATATACAATTAATAGAATCTAAGGCAGGATTTGCACCCAGACCTTCCTGAGTCCAATCCAGACTTTCTGAGAAAAGTTTTCTTCAAAACTACAGACATAAAACAGAACACGTTGAAAGAGTACAGATCTAAACTGTCCCAGTTTGAGGGTGAGGGTTAGGGCAGTCACAGTTCTCAATTTGCTACTGGCTAGACAATCCAGACAAATGTCATATTCAAAAGCAAACTGTTACCAGAAATGTTTACCCCAGTACCTCACACAGTGTTGCTGGCTTGCAAATAACTTATTCCACATGCTTGCAGTTCAAGGGGTATCCAGCTCCCTGGTCATCTGGAGCTTGAACCAAATTGGCAAAGAAAGTTTGGAAGCAAGGCTCAGTGGTACAGGATGGGAAGAATAGAAATCATTTGCCAAGGCAAAGAAGTCATCTCAACATGTCTGCTATCTTTAGTGGTAAGATATATTTCTTAGGTCTCTGGGCATAGTCCCTAAATGAAGCATCAAGAATTCTTGGATTCTACTAAGCCTGAAAGGTGACCGTAGATATCTCAGAAAGTAAAAGTTCCTCAAGATATTATATATGATTTTTTTTCAGTTGGGATATTTCAGTGGTTCGCTTTCCAATTCTCCTGCCAAGAAGTACAACAGCCTTATTAATACATAATGGCACGAGGACATAGGTCAACTTTTCAAACTGAATAAGACATAAGTGGTTTGGTTTGGAGTTGTTGAGGGGAAAGGGTATTGTTTTCCAACAGACTGGCTGGCTCAATATTTCTCCTCAGGGTTTTTCATCCCCCAAATTTCAGAGCCACAAACTATATTCCATTCATCTCTCAATTTAGAGTCTTGCACCAGTCACTCAACACCCTTAACTGGTAGTAATGCTTTCTCTCTCTCTCTACCCAGAGAAGCTTGTTCAACTATTGCCAAGCATATTTCTGTAAACTCTTCACAAGGGAAAGAGAAAAACCAATATGTCAGATAGTAATGATTGGAAGTCTTTCCTTTCCTACCCCAGTGGAATCGTTGCTCAACAATGATTTTCCGGGTGTGATCATTGTACAGGTCTTGGCTGCCTGTCAATAAAGGAGTAGGTATTTGGCTCCTGTTTGCATGACTTTTACATTTCAGGCAGTTGATTTTAATAAATGTGAATATGCAGATCCTGATGTACAGATGAATGTGCACGTGTTCCATGGCAGCAAGCCATGGCATGGAAACTCCTCCAGATGTCTCTTACCTGCTTTATCACTTCTGGACAATGGAAGATGGTTACATGGGTCATGTTATCCAGGTCTTTCTAACTGGGACAAATAAAAGTCAGAACACTAATGAACTACAATTCAGGACACCTGGGCTTCCTTCCCAGATTTGATATTTAATCGTTCAATCAACAAAAATTTACTCACTCCATCTGCATGGGTAAAATTGCCACCAGATTCATGCCCCCCCCATAAAATAGCTGTATTAGCCAGTTATTCTTCAAAAAAAAAAAAATCTCAAAGTCTGAAGCATGGAATATTTTAATTAGGGAGATGCTAGATAGTATCTAATCCTACCCACCTATCTGACTCATGACTTCCTTCTACAACAACCCTGGCAGGAAATTACCTGTCTTTGTTTAAGTATATTGGAATTTTCCTACCTTCCAAAGTAGCCCCTTCAATTTTTGACAATTCTGCTCATTAGAGAATTCTTTTTCCACATGAAATCAAGATCAAATCCTTCCAGTAAAGTCTAATAATTGATCAAGTTATGCTAGAAAGTGCCTTGACTAAGAATCAGTTTTAGTTTTAATCCTGATTCTAGCACCAACCAACAATGTGACCTTTTGCAAGAAACTAAATGCCTCTGAGCCTTAGTTTCCTCATTTTTATTTTACTAATATATTTTATTTCTTTCACTAATTTTTCCAATTATATGTAGAAAAATTTAGCATTCATATTTTGAAATATTGAGTCTCAAAATCTCTCCCTCACATCCTTCCTCACCCCTTGAGAAGGTAAGCAATGCATTGATTATATATGTGAAGACATGCAAAACTTATTTCCATATTAGCCTCATTGCAAAGAAATACACACCAAAATAAGAATAATAAAGTTTAAAAAGTATGCTTCATTTGGCACTCAGATTTCATTCATTTTTTCTCTAAAGAGGGATAGTATTTTTCATCCTGGGTCCTTTGGAGTTGTCTTGGATCATTGTCTTGATCAGAGTTGCTAAGTCTTTCACAAGTGATCATCCTTACACTATTGCTGTTGCCATGTACAATGTTCTCCTGGTTCTGCTCACTTCATTCTACATGAGTTCATGTCATCCAGATCACTTTCTGAAAGCATCTTGCCAGTCATTTCTTATAACATAATAGTATTCCATCACAATCATGGACCACAACTTGTTTAGTTATTCCTCAATTATGAGCATCCATCCCCTCAATTTCCATTTCTTTGCTGTCATAAAAAGAGCTGCTTTAGACATCTTTGCACAAATAGATCTTTTTCCATTTTCTTTGATTTTTTTGGATAGTAATGATAATGCTAAGTCAGAATATGTACAGTTTTATATCCCTTTAAGCATAGCTGGATCAGTTTATAATTTTATCAATGAAGTATTAGAGTCCCACTTTTCTCACATCCCTTCCAACATTTGTCATTTTCCTTTTCTGTCACATTAATCAATCTGATAGGTGTGAGGTACTATCTCAGAGTTGTACTTATTTGCAATTACCTAATCAATAGTAACTATTGCTAACTTTGATTTCTTCTTCTGAAAACTCCTTGTTCATATTTTTTGGCCATTTATCAACTGGGAAATGGCTTGTACTTTCATAAATTTGACTCAGTTTCTAATATATTTGAGAAATAAGGACTTTATCAGAGATATTTTCTGTAAAAAATTTCAATTTCCTGCCTTCCTTCTAATTTTAACTGATTTTGTTTGTGCAAAACCTTTTTAATTTCATGTAATCAGTATTATCCATTTTAGTTCCCTTGATCTCCTCTTTGGTCATAAACTCTTCCCTTTTCTATAGATCTGATAATTTGTCCCCATGTTCCTCTAATTTACTTATGATTGCATCTCTTATGTCTAAATCATTTATGCATTTTGATCTTATCTTGGTAAATGGTATAAGATGTTGATCTATATCTAGCTTCTTCCAAACTTCTTTCCATTTTTCTCAGCAATTTTTGTCAAATGGTGAATTTTCCCCCCCAAAGCTATCAAATACCTCAAAAGTATCAAACACTAACTTACTAAAATTACTACTAAAAGTATCAAATAGTAGATTACTAAAATTACTACTGCTTATTGAGTACCTATCTATCCCACTAATGCACTTTTCTATTTCTTACCAGCACCAGATTAATTTCATGATTATCAGTTTAAAATATAGTTTGAAATCTGATACTGCTATGCCACTTTCCTTCACATTTTTCCATTGGTTCCCTTGACATTTTGTTCTTCTATGTAGATTTTGTTATTTTTTCTGACTCTGAAGTAATTTTTGGCACTAAATAATTAAATTAACAGGTAGAATTGTCATTTTTATTATATTGTTCCAGTCTACTTATGAGAAATTAATATTTCTTCAATAGTTTAGAACTGTCTTTATTTGTGTGAAAGGTGTTCATATAGTAATTATATCCAAATAATCCATGGATTTGTCTAGGCAATTGTTTCCTCATTTTTATAATTTAATTTCTAATTTATATTTATAATCTAATTTATAATTTAAGTTCTGAACTTTGACCTCAGATAATTTCTAAGGTCCTTCTTCCCTATCTTTATAGTCATTGATTCTTCAGTATTGATTCTGCTTCCTGGGGATAGGTAGAATTCCTCTTCCAAGTGACAGTCTTGTAAATAACTGGAAAGAGTAACTGTCCTTTGTTCAGATTTCTCTTCCAATTGCTATGCCTTCTCTTTTTGTCTAGTTCTATTAATGATTGTTCATGGAACATGGCTTAAAATCTTTCTACCACCCTATATGACTTCATCTGAATCCATTCATCTTGCCAATATTTCTCCTAAAATGTGGTGCCTTAAACTGAACAATAAATGTTGTGTAATTAGTGGAAGAAACTTTTTTTGGAGGATACATAGCACTTCTAATTTATATTGGGATTCAGGTTCACTTTTTTATATGGACTGCTTTTAAAGAAGCTCCCCTCCTATCTTGTCCTGGTGCAGTTGGTTTTTTTGAAGCTAAGTTTAACACTTTATATTTATCTTTAATCAATGTCATTTAATAGATTTGTCTCATCTTTCAAACCCATAGAACTCTCCATAATATCTTGAACATAATAGATATTTTAAAATGTTTATAGAATTAAAAATGTGATCATAATGTCAGTTATATCCTCATACAAATCATCAAGAAAGTTGCTAAACAGGATGAAAAAGGAGAGAACCCTCTGCCATTCTACTGGAGTAGAATCAAAATTCTTTGAGTATGGTTATTCAACTTGTTGCAAATTAATTTCTCTAATATCTAGCCTACATCTACATACCTTATGCGTAAGTCTTTCATGAAATATTTTTCAAATACTTTACTGACATCTAGAAATACTTTTTTTCTCTTAGTGCAATATTGGAATTATATCAGGAAGATATGAATTTGAATTCTGCCATATCTTATGTTGTATATAAAGCAAGAGAGTGTGGAAAATAAGGATTTTGGAGTCAGAAGACCTGGACTTGAATAATGACTTTAAAATAACTTGGACAAATAAATGAACTATTTTAAACTTCAATTTAATTATCTACATAAATTTCATTGCCTTTCTCCATCCTGTAATCCCTAATATAATTGTATAGTCTTGGAGGAAAGGAATTGTTTTGTTTTTGTTTTTGTTTTTGTTTTTGTAAACCCAGGACCTTGCACATTGAAAACAACAAATAACTATTTATTGAATGAAAATGCTGAATTGAGGAAGGAGCTTGTACTCAAAACTAGGGATATCAGGAAAGAAAAAGGATGCCACACTAGAGATGAATCTTGAAAGAAATTAAGTATTCTAAGAAGTGAAGGTGGAAAGAGGGTTCATTCCAGGACAGCTCAGGACCAGTGCCAGAAGAAAATTCAATGCCAAATTCAAAGAGTTGCAAGTAGGTCAATTTAGTTGAAATTTTGAGTATATAAAAGAGAATAATATGAGATAATTTTGATAGACTAGAATGAGATTACAAAATACTTTTCCAGAATTATATTTTATCTTGAAGGTAATTGGGAACCACTGAAGATTTTTGAGCAAGGTAAGTGGTACATAAAAGAGGAAAAAAGCTAAAGAGTATTCAACATTTGTCAACCTGAATGACTGGCAAAGTGGTTTTATCCTCAACATACATAGGAAAGTTTGAATAAAAGGTGACTCCAGGGGCAAAAATAATTGGTTCTATCTTGGGTATCTTGGATTTGAGATAAATTGTAAGAAACTGGATGGAGATGTCCAATAGACTGTCAATGGTTTACCATCTGAATTAAGGAATGAAATTAGAGGCAGATATATAGATTTAATGCATGTTGCATGAGGATGAAGGCCACGGCAGTGATTAATGAGCTGTTGTCAGTGATTTCTGAGGAGCAATGTAGAATGGAAGAGGTGCTAAAAGACAGGATACAGAAAAGTACTCCAATTTCAGAAAGAGGAAATAGCAAATTCTACAAAGTAGAAACCAGATTTCATCAGGGTGGAAGGATGGACAGGGTCTGTGGGATAGAAAACCTGGGTGGTATGTATCTCTCATAAGATATGTAGCTCTCATAAGATAAGTTTCTTCAGGTTAAGGCAGTAATATTTAGAATATTGCAATAGTTCCAACCAAACAGGGCCAGAACATTGGTCAATATGGAGTCATTGATCAAAATAAACAATGACATTAGGAGTTCCATTTGAGCTTATTAATTGAAAATCTGGTTTGGAGTGTAAAGTCAAAGGTCAGGAATTGGATGATGTATATAGAACAGGATCAAAGGCAGAATTTTCTGAGTCAAGAAGCCTTGAAATTTATTCCTGTTCCTATGTTATTTTTATCTATGACTTTAATGAAAGCATAGCGAGTATGCTTATCAAATCTACAGATAAATCAAAGCTGAAAAAGAAAATTTGCATATTGGATAAAAGAGACAAGATCCAAAAAGAAATCGGCAGACTAGAATGAGATAAAAGTTCTTTGGAATAAACAAATTCCTATACTTGGGTTCGAAAATACAGTTTAGATGTTTAGGATGGTAGGGGTGGGGTGGGTTTCATCATCTAGAGGTTTGTAGATTGCTAACTAGATATAATCAAAAATATGGTGCCTTAAACTGAACAAACTATATAGTCTGTTGTCTAATTAGTGGAAGCAACTATTCGAATTCAATCTTCATAGAACCATTGCCTACCTACAATGACAATTCTACCCTGATCAGACCATGTTAAGTTGTGGGTAACACAATTTTCTAAGGATTTTGACAAATAGGAGTGCTTTCAATGGGACACAATCAAGATATTCAGAAAGTTGGATAATATGTCATATGAGAATTAGTTAAAGGATCGAGGATATTTATCCTGGAGAAAAGATTTAGTAGCACATAATAGTTATCTTTTAAGCATCTGTGGAAGAGGGATTTGGCTAGTTCTGCTTGACTTCAGAGACAGAGCTAGAAGCAAAGGATTAAAGGTAAAGAGCAGGGAGCTTTTTTAAGTACTTAAAGCTGTCCAAAAGAGAAATTAATTGCATTGGGAAATAATGGGTTCTCCAACATTGAAGGTCTTCAAAAGAAGACAGGATGACCACCTCTTAGGGAAATTTACTGGGGGGGGGGCATTCTTATGCAGGTATTGATACGGGGTTTTAACTTTACAAAGCTTTTCACACATGTATGAGATCCCATAAGAACTCCAGGCAAGTTCAGTCACCCAATTGAGCTGCAAACCTTGGGAGACTAACTCTATCTCCCCTACTAAGCATGATGAGCCACAGCTGCTATTTCAAGTAGCCAGAAACTACCACATCTGCAAATTCTTTTTGGCATTTATTAGCCTCCAAAAATGTGGCACCCAGAACTAACCACGGCATTCCAGGTGTGACCTAACTACTGGGATTATCACCTCCCTTGTTCTGGACACTATTAATTCAGGGCCAGGTGACTTAAATTTCTTTAAAACAGGTGCTTTCTCACTAGTTCCTCATTTTACTTAATTGTCATTCCCTCTTAACTACTCTTACTCTATGTTCTTCAGTATAAAGGTAATTCTCTTTAACAAAAAAAGATAAAAGTCAAATGAGAGTTAAATGGAGTATCTGTTTTTATGAGAATCTGTCAAAGATCAAAGAAGTTCATTTCTAAAGATTTGGTCATTTTTGATAGGCAAAAAAAGTCCATACCTAGGCAACTCAAGATCAAACATGAAGAAGCACAGGTCCATGAACTTAGTAGATAGTTGAAAATATCTGATGAGTGACAACAATAATGAGAGCTATGATAACAATGATAGTGATGCTGGTGCAAAGGTCTAAAAGTTACTTAATTTCAGAATTGAAAGTGACCTAATTAGCACCCTTGTCTTTTCATTAACATTGACTACTAGATCCATTTAATTTCTACTTGCAAATTCTATCCCAACCCCACAATCTAATACCAATCCTTCCTCTTGAAGGAAACAATATATAGATGCCCAAGTCAGTTGTACCGACTGGTTCAATATTGATATTGGTCCCATTCGGACCTTCATCCAAATTCACAGTAAATGTGTCTCTTACTTTTCTCCAATGAGCAAGCTTTTCCCCCCATCCTATTTTTCCCCCTCTACTTAATTTTCTTCCTTTTCCTCTGTCCCTGTCTTTTGTCATAGTTTTCTTAGGAGTTAGATTTCTAGTTTCTAAATCCTAATTTCCCTATTATTTAATTCCCAATTCAGCTTCCAGACTTCTCAGTTACCAACACAGAATTTCCTAAATTTCTATTGACTGTGCTGATTGTGTTACTTCAATTTATATTTTGCCTTTCCTTAGTTGGATACATACTTTGGATCATGACTCAGTTTGGTCCCTTAGTATTTGTACTCCATAAGTCCCCCCCCCAATACTGATCTTCCATTTTCAGATCTACCTTCAGAATCACATCTATGAGATTACCATTTTAGAAACCAACTCCAATCTTGCGTCCATATTCTAACATCTAGCCTTTAGGTAGCCCTCTGTATATGACTTTCTCTAGAATTATATGATCTAAAGCTAGATACCACTGCCCAAGTCCAGTTCTGACCATATTCTATTCTATTTACTAAGATGAAAAAGAACAAATTTAGAAGCAAGTACATTTTTCATGACTAATTTCTAGTAGGAAAAAATATTTAATTTTTTCAAAATTTCATGAATATTTCTAAAATTTGATATATATATATACAAAAGGGAACAGAGTTTTATTCTAAAATTGGCATTACCAATCTGTAGGTCCAAATGCAGAGTTCTCTGCATTTGAAAAGAAAGAGATATATCAGAGCTGAAAATGGTTTTCTGAAAAGCCATGTTAAAAGAAAATAATATATTTAGATTAAATTTGAGCAATACTTTCTCACAGGATTGACTACTCAAAAATACATATCTCTAATCCTTGAGATTTTTACAACTATAAATAGTCTAACTGGGGAAAAACCTCATAGTACTAATGTGGAAATATTTGTAACATATATATTCAGTGTCTCACACTGGCCTCTTTCCCATCAGGAATTCTGACTTTGGTACTACTTGTGCCTGCCAATACTTCATGTTCTAAATATTTCATAAGCTTTTCATATTTATTTCATAAAACTCTTCCATCAAATTTGACATAAAAGATTTGGTATTTTTTGTTAGGGAAAAAAATCTATTTAAAAAATTATCCCTAATTAGTAACTATCTAGGCAGCTCAAGAACAAAGATGAAGATACACACCTAGCATAGTTCCATGAATTTAGTAAATATTTGAAAATCTCTGATGAGCAACAACAATGTTATTGATCCCATTAAAGTTATTCCACATTCAAGACTTTCTTGGATCTTCCTCCTCTCAAGATTATACTCATCCAGGATTGTGGAAGAAAAAAATCTTAGTTGACCATTTTTTAAAAGTCCCCTGTTTGGGTATTGTGTTTTAACCAAATTGTAAGGATAAATGACTAAGAGATGGGAGGGAAGAACACTTGATACAACTATGCAGATTTTATAAATGTGCAATAAAAGCATTTGTTTTACTTTAAAAAAAAAAGATTATACTCATCCCTCAATAATGTATTAACTTTTACCAACTAGCCAAAATGCATTTTTAAAAAGACATTTAATCAAACAACACAGCCAATAAATTTATAAGAAAATATTCAAAAACATAAATAAAGAATTCACATGACTAGCGACCACCAAAGGAAAGAATTCCTAGATAGAACATATATAACCAGGGAACATTGCGAAAAGACAAAGAAACCAATATATATACATACATATACATATATATATATATATATATATATATATATATATATATATATATGGCACATTCATAGAGGATATGTGTGGGAGGCCCAAATAATATCTAGCATTTAAATAGCACTTAGAGTTTATATATATATATATATATATATATATAGCCAAGGAAATGTGTGTCTGATGCTATAGGACTACTAATCATTCATCTGTGTGCAATTCTCTTTTAGGTATCTCTGCTCTTCGCTGAACACATCTTCTTTGCTTGGCATGACTTCACTGAGCTCTTCTCTGTAAAATTCTGGGTGCATTCTCTTCAAAGTCATCTACTAAACATCTGATAGACTTTAGCAACTAGATTACAGTGACTAGAAAGCTCCTCCCTGAAAAGAGTAGGCTAACAATTTGTAAGTCTATAGAAAACAATACTTAGCTATAAAATGAATAAAACTATCTCCAGGCAATGATTGTATTTTCTCCTAATTTTTTGTGTTTCAGTATGAATGATAATCCTTTGTCCTAAAAATCTGTCTTCCTTTTAGAAAGTCCAAAGATCCTCTCTGATTTGCCAATAAAGTGATTGTCATTATGCTTTACCACATTTCTGTTTCTATTGTGTATATCTGTACAATAGGAGATAGCACCAAGTCCTAACCCTCAAGAGGATTGTCAAGTGCTTTATTCCTGCAATTTCATGCAGACTTTGATGTATATGCTGATATTCTTTTAGCCTATGAAAATGAAACTGGGATACATTCAAAAGACACTTGTCAGTCAAGTCTTTCAATCAGTTGTTTTTTTCCCTGTCTGGCATGTTCAAGTGAGGAGGTGTAGACGAAGTTCTTAGTGCAGGAAGCATTCACAAGTTTTTATCTCCTCACTGGGACCACCATGTTATAGATCACAAATGCATAGACCTGCCATTACTCTTTGTCTCTTACATCTATTTTTTCTAGCTCTTGGTGAAGGATAATGGAGATGGCTCTGACCTTGTGAACTTCCATAGATTAAGAGAATGAGCCATAAAGAAATCCAAAAGTAAAGTCCATGCTGGGTTCTTTGGGCAGCCCACACAACATCAAATCTCAAGAAGAGAGTACTAAAGCAATGACTCATCCAGTATCTATGCCTCATTTTGAAGTGAACTTGAGAAGATAACTGCTTTGTAGAAATTGTGTTAAGTTTGAACATATATCTGGCCAGGGATCAAAGTGGTCAAAAAGGAGAGTATGTCTCTTGGTATTGGAGGGAAATTTTTGTACTTCCATTCTTGCTAAATCTTTAAAGTAAATATATCTTTGTAAAAATTAATTAGTTAATTGCTTAAATTGAACATTGATCAATAGCAGTCAACTTTGGAGGGAAACATAACAGAAGTGGGGCTCAAAGCCAATGACTTTCCAGAAGAGATGCCCCTAATATCTCATGGATATCCCTGATGGGTGGGGAGGGTCATGTCTCCAACCTAAGTTGGAAGTGTGAGGTTGGAGTCCCTACATCTGTTAATAACAAAACTCTCAGGCTCTAGTTTTGTATTTTGACCAGCGAGGGGAAAAACCTGTTTTCCAACAAAAATATGGAGCTTGTCATGAGAATCAGGAAGACAAAGAGATCAGAATTAGGCACTATGGCTCACTGCATGAATGTGGGCTGGTCACTTCATCTTTCTTGGGCTTCAATTTTCTCAAATATAGATTAAAGGGAGTTAGCTACATGGTTGCCGAGGACCCTTCTAACTATAAAATTCTTGGCATCCATAAACTACTTTAAAAAACCCCAACAACTATGGAGAGAAAGGCAAAGCTGGCAACTCTCAGAACCATTACTATTAGTTCACAGGTATGCATGGAGCTTTCCAATACCTGACTGAGGACATAGAGAAATAATGGTGGGTATAAAATTCCTCGGCATAATAGCAAGCAAGCTTTTGGAACTCATTTTCATGAATCAGCATCTATGATGCCAATCATATGGGTGAATCCAAATGAAGTAAGACTGGATCCACATGGGACTCAGAGGTAAAGTCTGCTCTGGAAATTTGAGGATGCTGAAATTTTTGTAGCTGAAAAAGGTATTTGCTCATTTGATGTGAAACACATGGTCTGTTGGGGGAAGCTCAGGAAAATAGCCATCTGCAGCTTGAGCTCCATGTGCATAAGCAGTGAGAGGAGATGCTTGCACAAAGCTTTACTCTACTGGAGAGGTTTAACTCTACTTTTTAAAAAAAAACAATTAAACTTCTAAAGTGAACTAAATCAAATAAGCCCACCAACTTCTTAGTAAAATATACAGACATGATGCCAGGCTGAATAGAAGCACGTTTAAAGACAAAGCAGCTTTAAGAGGAACTGCAATTCTCTAAAGCAAGAGTGAACAGACATAAAGTTTTGCAACTTTCAGGGAAAAGCCCAACCCCATTCATGCCATGTGATTCATTTATTCATTCAAAAGGCAGATAATTATTAAATGCCTTCTATGTTCCAGACCCTTCATACATGCCTCATGATGCATCAAAACCACGGATTCTTGAAAGCTGTCAGTGGGGTACAAATTCTGACAGATTCTACTGAAAAAAGAAAGGTTTCCATGGACAGTCCTACTTTTTGATTAAGTCCACTTTCCAAGGAATGACTTAGTTAAATACTATGATGCTCATCACCAGTAGAATGACCATTTATTAGTGAATCATTTGTTCATGGCAACCAGGAAAAACAGCAAATTAAATATAGATTATACTACTGTACAGCCCCCTCTTACTTTTTCAATGATGATGACAAAGTGGTAAAAAGATTTTTAATATTGTTTATGCCATAGAACATTGACATTTCTCAAGATAATGTTTTAAAAAACAATAGAATTTCAAATGAAACCAATTATGTTGAAAGAAAGTCACTGAAGCAGTTATGTGGCACAATAGACAGAGTTCTAGATTTTAATTTGGGAAGACCCAAATTCAAATTCAGTCAGAGATATTTACTAACTGGAGAATCTTGGCAAGTCATTTAAAGTCTGTCTCAATTCCTCATCTCCCAATATTTCTGTGAGGACAAAAATGACTTTTTTTGTAAAAACACTGGCAAACCTTAATTTGCTATATGACTGTTATTATTATCCAAAAAAAAATCCAATGACCTTTTCTCAATTCTCATTCTTATTGGCCTCTTTGCAACTTTGAACACTGATGATCACCTTCCTGATGCCCTCTTTTCTCTAGGTTTTGGAATGCCATTCTCTCCTGATTCACTTGCTACCTATCAGAAAACCTTTTCTTGGTCTCCTTTACTGGATCCTCATCCAGATCATTCCCTCCAACCACAGGCATCCCACAAAGTTATATCCTGTGCCCTCTTCTCCCTCTGTACTATTGCACTTGATGATCTTATTAGTTTTCATGGATTTCATTACCATCTCTATGCTGATGATCTCAAAGCTACCTATCCTGCCTCTACTGATTTCTTGCATCTCTTACTATCTCTCAGAAACTTCAAATTGGATTCCAACATACATTTTAAATTCAATTTGTCCAAAAATGAACTCATTGTCTTTTGCCCAAACATGATCAACCTCCTTTCTTCCCTGTTACTGTCAGGGGCAACATCCTCCTAGTCCCTTCGGCTTAGGATCTAGAATTATCCTGGACTTCTCATTATCTCTTATACCCCATTTACAAATCATTGTCAAGGTCTGTAAATTTCACCTTTGCAACAACTCTCAAATACATCCTCTTCTCTCCTCTCATAGGGGCATTATTTTGGTGCAGAACCTTATCATCACATGTTTGAATTATTGCAGTAGCCTATCATTAATTCAATTAACCTTAACTCAATTTAGTAAACATGTATTACAATCTGCATTATATACTTACATGATACAAAAATGAAAAGCTACGTCATCCCTACTTTCAAGGATTTTATAAACTAGTTGTCAAAATATATACATGATCAAATATAATACGAGATAATATAAGTGCTTAAGAGAAGTCCAAAAGAAAAGACTGTACTTGATATATAAGAAGTGCCTAATAAATGCTTATTGAATAAATGAATGAATGATAAACTGGTGAAGGAGGCACACTTATGATTGGGAGACAATAGAAATACAGGACCATAGATTTAGAAGTAGCAGAATTCTAAGTTATTAGTCTTCATGGAAGAGGTGTCATCTGAGCTGGAACTTAAAAAAAGAAAAGAATTTTACAAAGGTTATCTTTACCCTACCAGAGACTTTCTTCCAAGATAATGCTTTTGTTTTGTTTTTTGCATTTTTGCAAGGCAATGGGGTTAAGTGACTTGCCCAAGGTCACATAGTTAGGTAATTATTAAGTGTTTAAGGCTGTATTTGAACTCAGGTCCTCCTGACTCCAGGGCTGGTATACTATCTACTGTAACACCTAGCTGCCCCCACCCCACCCCCAAGATAATCTTAAACAATATCATGGTCATTAAGGAATCCATTCTAATTATGAAGGATGGCATTTAAAATCACAATCAATTCCAAAGTTCTTAAGAGGCTCTTTTAAGAAAGACAAAAGAATATCCTTGAATCACTTTTTCAGACCCCTTCTCCCCAGTGAGTCCCTGCCATATAATAGTCTTTTTGGCAAGCATATATGTGGCATTTGAACAAAGTGGCTAGTCCATCATAGTTGCACTCTCTAAAGGAACATTTCAATGCTTGGAAATTTTGCTCAAGGACCTCATTATCTGTATTTTATCCTGCCAGGTGATCTTCAGAATCTTCCTAAGACAATTTAAATGAAAGTAATCCAGTCTCCTGACTTGACACTGGTAAACTGTTCAGGTTTCACAGGTATTCAGCAATGAGGTCAGCACAATGATTCTCTAGACCTTCAGTTTGGTAGTCAGTCTAACACCTTTTTTCTCCCACACTTTAATTCAGAGCCTCCCCAAACACAACTAGCTCTGAAAATTCATGTGTCAACCTTATTATTAATTTGTACTTCCCTGGAAAACATACTACCAAGATAAGTGAAATTATACACAGTATTCAAAACTTCTCCACTTGATGTAATCAATTGGTCTACTTATGGATGTTATGGTGATGGCTGCTGGAGCACATGTATTTTCTTGGTGTTGATTATTAGATCAACATTAGCATAAGCAGCAAGGCATAGATCCATACTTCATCTCAGCTTCAGAGGCTACATTGAGTGCAAAATAATCAGAAAACATGCACCTCTACTTTGGTCTTGACTTACAAGTTGAAGAATTTACCATCAGTTTGGTAGCTGACCTTGATGTTATGTTCAACATTAGTGAACATGGCTGAAAACATCATGCTAAAAAGCATGGGAGCAAAGACACAGCCTTGTTTCACTCCATTGGTGAGAATATTACAAGAGCAGCATTCACTATCCAAAACTCCCATGCAAGCATGAAACTGATTTACAAGACAGATGAACTTCTCCAGGCAAACAAATTTTGACATAATTTTCCATAAACCCTCATGACCAATGGTTATTCTACAAACATTGTATATGGACCTCTATCTACTTCTAGCATTTTACCTGGAGTTGTCAGACAGCAAATATCATATGGACTGTTCTTTGGCCCTTTCTGAAGTCACATTGGCTCTCAGAAAGGTGACCATCTTCCAGGTGAAGGATCAGGCTATTGAGGAAGACTCTATCAAGAATCTTTCCATCAATAACTAAAAGAGAAATACCCCTGATTGTCACAGAACAATCTATTCCCTCTACCTTTATATAGGTGGATGATGAAAGTATCCTTGAACTCCTAGGGAATAATCTCATGTCATATAATCTGGAAAATTTCAGTCAGCTCTTATATGAGCATTGGACCCCCTTTCTTGTAAATCCCAGCTGGAATAGAATTAGCATCAGTTTCCTTTGACAAATGAGTCTCTTCAGCTAGGGGTGGATTGACTTCAACTTGAGGTAAACAGTCAATAATGTCTGCATATATTGATGATAGTCTATTAAAAAAACACTATTACTAATCAATATGAATCCTTTGGCACTCTGTAGTTTAGGTGCACCATGTATCTTTGGTCTATAAATAGCCTTCAGGGTCTCATAAAAACACTTTGAATTGTTACTATTTACATAAAACTGAATTTCATCTGCCTTCTCAGTAAGCCAAGAGTCTTACATCTCTCTAAGCTTCTCTAGTACTTTACTTTTAATGAAATTAAATGCTGACTTCTTTGAAATGTATGACCTATCCTGTGGGGTTCTCATTTTTCATTTAGCAGCCTCTATTTCCCCATCATTTTCACTTAAACCAGTCTTGATACTTTTGGGTATTCTGACCCAGAGGAGCAAATGCAGTGATATACACCAAATCTCTAAAAACTGCCCACTCCTTTTTCTGCTCCACTATTGCCAACTGTGTGTTTGCTCAACTTTTCCCTCCAAGTTAGCAACAAACTGTTCCTGCTCAGAGGAGTATTCTGATCCCTTGGCAGTAATTCTTCTTGTAGTCATTTTGCCTTGGAGCCACCACTTCGGTTGAATGTGAATATTTATTTTGGAGAGGGAGGATGAGACTGTGATCAGTCCAGCACTCTGCACCACACACTCTCACATCCTGTCTCCTCTCCTTACATTCACATAGTGTACTAAATACCAATATTTGCTGAAAGGATACATCCAGGAAGTTTTATTGTATAGGTAAACAAAAGACAGTGTTCATGATGAGAAGATGCACAAGTCTTCAGTAGTGACCATTGCTGTTGTTGTTTCCAACTTCATTCCACACAAGGACTTGAATGTCTAACCAAGCTCAAAGTGCTCCCCAACACATGCTTCAGCTGTCTTGGTAAATGGAATAAATTATTCTCATCCACCCATTCCACCAGGAGGAGTTTTCACATGCTTGGAATAGACAATCCCCTCCCCCAACTCACTGATGGATTTGAGACTCTTCTATTACCCTCCACTTGTTTAGCCAGTCTGCCCAAGTGGTTTACCACAGTGTGACCACTGTGCATGCTACAATGTGAGAATTAGTTGGCTGAGGTGTACAACAGAGGAAAGCAGCCCAAAACCTGGCTAGGCAGCAACCCCACCACCACCACCAATGGTACAAGTATTCCTTGAACACACCCTATAACCCACTGTGTCAAACTGATTCACTAAAATAAGCACTTCTCTTTCCTATGAAGTGAATTTTCTTAAACCTTACCTACATGGCAGCTGGGTTTTAATGAGAAAGTTTAAAATACAACTGAATCTTTGCCCCCTCTTTCAGGACTATAGATGTATCCTTACACATGCAAACAATCCATTAAGAAAGAATTGATTAGGGTCAATTAAGTGATGTAGTGGATATAGCAACAGTCCTGGAATCAGGAAGACCTGAGTTCAAATTTGGATGCAGACACTTGATACTAGCTCTGTGACCTTAACCCCATTGCCTACCACAGTCAGACATTTGGTTGACAATATCTTTTTCATACATTGAAGGCTTCATATATTGACTGATATAAATATTCCTGGTGCTGATGCAGTTTACAATTTCTTTATGCCTTAGTGGAGAATGTTCCCGGTGAGTTGCTTGATTAGGTAAGAGAATGGGTAAGACTCGTGTAGAGGACTGATGTGAGTCACATATTTTCCTATAGAAATGACCTAGAAATAAGTGTTTTTAAAGCTACTTTCACTTCAAGCAAAACACTACAAGCCATTTTAAAACCTAAATTTTTTTCAAATATGTGTGTGTGTGTGTGTGTGTGTTTGTTTTCATTTAACATGGCCTATGTCCTATATTTTCTCATGGCAGCAGGAAAGTTACTTAAGAGGACAAACTTGTAATAACCAGAGGGTAAACAATTTGCCAATCCTCTCTAATTGGGAGGAAAGTTATTCATTTTCCATAACAGCATCTCCATTACATTTAAGGACAGCCTGCCAGATTTTTAACTTTACACCCCAAAACATCTGATCTGTGCGAACTGAAATAAGGAGACATACTCTGAGCCAGAATTGCATGGAATCCATGTGGGTGAATACCAGCTCTCAGTGAGCCGAATATGAGGCAATCAATTAGCAGATTGAATTGCTCCAGTCCAGTAAATTAAGGCTTAATTGATGACTGGTTTTTGCAAATGACCTTTCTCCTCTACTCCTCCTTCTTCTGAAGGTTAGATATTGTAAGAAAATAATTGTATGAATCACTGAAATTTCTGGGAAACTTTGAGATTCTACAGGTGTGACACAGATGGTGAACAAGAGAGAAGAAAAAACACACCCATGACTACATATGCTTAAATCTAGCTCTTTCTCACTCTCTCTCTCTCTCTCCTCCCCTCTAGCCACCCCCTTACAAACACAAACAAGCTGCCCTCTCTCCTCTCTCCATGGAGGTCACTACATTGCCCTCTTACACTCACCACCTCCTAGCTCTCTATTTTCCATTCTCATCACAAACTTACGGAGAGGAGTGAGGAAATTCAGGTTGACTATGGTGATGTGATGAAACCACTCCAGGCTGAAACCACCAGACTCTCCAAATTTCTCTGTCTTGCCACAGAAATCTCTTTATCCTGGAAGTGCACTTTTCCTCTTTCTTGCACTGGAAGCATCCCACTTTCTACAGCCTCTTGTTCTGATGGAGTGTTTCCTCTTAGAATTGCCATCTTAAGTAGGATACAAGCTTAGAGAGGCTGTGCTAATGGATTTCTGTATCATGCCTCTTAGGAGGGATCCCCTCCCCTGCTTTTTGAGCCTCCTTCTAAATTATATATTGTCTTTCCCTATTAGAAAGTAAGCTCCTTGAAGTCAGGAACTTTTTTTGCTTGTATTTGAATTCCCAGTACCTGGATAAGAGGCTGGACTACTAGAGTGTAAGTTCAATGACAACAGAGATTTCATTTTTGCATTCTGTCCTCAATACTAACTAATACAGTACCCTGGCACATTGATCCTTTTTAAGTAAATGGGGAAAGAAAAGAAGAAAGACAGGGGAGGAAAAAAATGAGGAGAAAGGGAAGAAAGAGACAAAAAGAGAAAGGAAGGATGAAAAGGAGTAAGAAAGAAAAACAGAGAGGGATAAAGAGAGGAAGGAAGAGAAAGAGTAAGAAAGGGAGAGAGGAAAGAAGGGAGAAAGGAAGAAAGTAGAAATAAAGGAAGAAAAGAAGAAAGGGAAGAAGCTTTAAAGTTGAAAAGATAGGATTATGCCTATAATTTCATTGACATAAGAACATCAGGGGTGAAGAAAGTCCATCACTTTACCTCTAAAATGAGTAGCCTTGGAAAGTTTCATGAACTCACATGGCCAGTATGTGTCAGAGACAAGACTTGAACCACTGTCTTCCTGGCTTCAGGACTGGCTTCTCTATGAACTGTGATGCCACCTCTCTTGCTGTTTTATGAAACCAAGGGAAACATTGGCTCCTCTAAGATCTGTCATGCTCAAGAGAAAAGCAAGACATGCCTAATTCAGTGCAGCCCCTTACTACTGAATCATTTAAACAAACCATCTCATATAACTTGGCCTAAGCTTCTCCTCTGCAAAATGAGGGAAGATTGCCCTAGATGTTCACAGTCTCTTCCATCTCTAAACTCTATGTTCTTAGGGCAAATTGAATCCACCATTAGACTAGGAAAATTTGACCTTTAATGTTTGATCTATTCACAGTTTGCAGACATTATTTTTTTCTTATTGATATTTTATTTTTCCAATTATGTTATGAAAGTTTTTCAACATTCATACACATGCATATATATAAGTAAAAATTTTCCTTCACCCTCCCTTCACACCCCCTTTCCCTCAGCAGCAGTCTAGTGAACATTACACATATACTTTTGTTCAACATATTTACATATTAGTCATTTTCTGTATGAGGAATTAGGGACTAAAGGAAAAAAGAAAGAAGACTATGGGATCAGAAGGAAAATATAAGAGAAATTTTTTAAAAGTGAACATAATGTTCATTCAGATTCTATAGTTTGTTTTTTGTTTTGGTTTGGTTTCTTCATTGGATGTGAATAGCGGGTTTCCCAGAATTGTTCTGACTTTCTGAATTGCTTGTTGTTGTTGATGTAAACAATGTTCTCTTGGTTCTGCTTCCTTCGTTCATCATCAGTTCCAAGCTTCTCTGGAGTCTGACCATTCATGATTTTTTATAGACCAATAGTACTCCATAACATTTATATATTATAACTTGTTCAGTCATTCCCCAATTGATGGACATTCCCTCAATTTCCAAATCTTTGGTAGACAATTTTTAATAGTTAGGATCATAGTTTTAGCATCTTCATTTTGATGTTCTAATTTACAACTTGTTTGCCTTTGAGTATATACCCTGATTGCCAATAGAAAGATTTAAAGTAAGAGGTGTCTCTACATATCACAAACACCTAGGTCTAAAACAATGTATATATTTGCCTGCCTGAAGGTGGGAAACTAGAATGATTCATTTCCATCCAATTGTCAAAATCATCCCCCCAAACAGAGTCCTGCAATAAAGAACTTTTCTTCATACAAAGGGATGGGGGGCTTTTTGTGGCCCAGAAGGATACCCTTGTACTTAATCTCATAAGAATGAGGGAATAGGTACCAAAGCTGTGATTTCCTTGGTATAGGGACTTTCTCAGTGAGTAAATTTCCTATATCAGTCCAACCTGTAGTCTTAATTATATAGAGAAGTGTTGTCTCAGTGCATTGAAACCTCAAGAACGTTGCCCCATGGTCTGGGACTTAACCATATTTAAGTCCTACAGTACACTGACAAAATGAAATAAATAATTCAGTAACTAAAAAAGTCAAATTCATTGTTTGGAAAGTGTTGAAATTTGCGGATTCACCAATTTAATCTCCTTGTTTTTCTTTGACTCTAATTCTTTGTGACTCCATTTGGGATTTTCACAACAAAGATACTGGAGTGATTTGCTGTTTCCTTCTCTAGCTTATTTTACAGATGAAGAAAAAGAGGCCAGTAAGATTAAGTAACTTATCCAAGGCCACACAACTAGTAGGTGTCTGAGACCAGATTTGAGCTTCAGAAGATGAGTCTCCCTGACTTCAGACCCTCAATCCACTGAACCCTCTATTAACCTTTGAATTGTGGAATCATCATCTAATTAACTTTCCTAGTTTTAGAATTCCCTACTCCAAGGAATTCACAGATCCTATAGGTTAATAGAGCCCCATATTAACTGCTACTGGGTTTAAAAGTTCCTAGGATGGGGCAGTTAAAGTGACACAGTAAATAGAGTGAGAAGACTCATCTTCTTGAATTCAAATCTGACCTCAGACACTTACTGTGTGATCCTTTATCCTGTTTGCTTTATTTTCCTCATCTGGAAAATGGCCTGGAGAAGGAAATAGCAATCTCTCCCGTATCCAAGAAAACCCCAATTGGCGTCACAAAAAGACACAAATGAAAAACTAACCCAACAACAAGAAGAATGACTAAAACAGGAGTGAACATAACTGAAACTTCAAAAGTAGCATTCATTTTTCTAAGAGAAATATCTCTTACTTCCTTATAAATAATTATTAATTTACAAGCTCTACCTCAAAATAATGTTTGCTTCTGTGGCAGCTAGGTGGCACAATGGATAGAGCCATGGAGTCAGGAGTACCTGAGTTCAAATCCAGCCTCAGACACTTAATAATTACCTAGCTGTGTGGCCTTGGACAATCCACTTAACCCCATTGCCTTGCAAAACCGTAAAAAAAAAAAAAAAATGCTTGCTTCATTGTAACTTCTGAGTTAAATTTGGCTCATTTGGCCTTAACTACTTTCCTCTGGATTTAGTGAAAATCAGCCTTGGGAGTTGTTCTGTTGTGATAAACAGAGAAGCCATTTGCCCTTCAAACAGCTGTTTTCATGACCAGATCCCACTTCAACTCTTTCAAGTATTGCCTAAAATCCTAGCTAGAGAAAACAAGTGGCTTCTGACCCAACAGCTTAACCAAGTTCAGGCGGGGTATTCATGTTATTTCAGTTTATTTGGTGGAAGAGATAAACATGATCTTTGGGGGAAGAAAAAAATCCACTAAGAAACCTCATCCAAGACCCTGAAAGACTCAGCCCTGATTTCCAGATGCTCTCCTTTCCCTATTAAAGCACCTCATCTCAGTAACTGTCAGCTTCAGGTGTGATTCAGACTGCCCTGAAGCATCAGAAATTCTGCCAACCTATTCAAAAATGAGAACAGTCAAAAAATCATTTCTTTTAAATAACATTGTGAGCTTTTAAAATTTTTATTGATATCTTCTTTTATATGGCCTTCATTTCTAAATATAGCCTCTTCTCCTCTTCTACCCAGAGAGTTATCCACTATGGAAAAAAAATTAAGCAGAGAAAAAATAGTTCACAAAAAATGAATAAATAGCACATTTCCTGAGACTGTACCAATAGTTCACCAGCCCAGCAAAAAAAAAAAAAAATAGCAAGGAGTATTTCTTCAACTCTTCTTTTAGGGTCATGTTAGTATATATTTACAGAATAGATTTTAAATACATAGCATTCATTTCTGTCTTTTTAAACAAAGCACATTGGTACAAGCTAAACCTAGAGGAGGTACAGGGAGAGTAAGGGGACTATGAGAAGTGAAGTGAAGAGCTTTGAGGTTTTGTTTTTTTTAATAATCTCCCACCACAATTTTGACTTCGAAGAAAAACAAGGATCAATTAGTTTGAAAATAATCCATTGCTCTAGATAAAAGACAATCCTTTTGATGAAAGTTCCAAGTTTCTGAAGCCCAAGTTGGGGTTGAAATGGGTCACTTCACCACCATAATCAAAGATTTTAAAAAGTACAGAGAACTCTGGTGCCTCATTACCCTCTTCACAGGATACATATTAAGTGCCTAATAAATGCTTGTTGACTGTCTGACATGTACTTTTGATAGTTCATAGGGTATTTATCTAATTTCTCCATTTTAAAAAATTCATTCAATATCTTAAAATTGTACTCACCATGGGGTGGCTAGGTAGAGTAGTGGATAAAGCACCAGCCTTGGAGTCAGGAGTACCTGGGTTCAAATCCAGTCTCAGACACTTAATAATTACCTAGCTGTGTGGCCTTGGGCAAGCCACTTAACCCCATTTGCCTTGCAAAAACCTAAAAAAAATTGTACTCACCAGACAGCCCCTGGTGCCATCAACTTAACCAAAAAATATAATCAATTACTGGCTGCAGTAGCCAGGGATGTCAATATAGCCCCCAATACAATACAATCACTGATGAAAATCAAGTTGCCAAAGGGAAAATGCTTGTGAGAAAGGGAAAAAAATGGCTCTTACCCAAGACTTGAGAGCTCTATGCATGCAAGTGTGCAGGTGCTGAGGGGCAAACAAAGGGTGCATGGAAAAGCCATCAAGGTCCCTCCAAGGGAATGCTGGCCCCCCCCAGGTGGAAATTAAGGAAATTGAGCCAAAAAACTGTAGCCTTCTTTTAGAAGGCAGTTGTGTCTACATGACACCCAAAGAACCAGTTAGGAGGTAAAACACAAAGGCTGCACCCATGGAATGCCAAAACATGTGGTCATGTGCCCCCCCAAAAAACTCAGCCAATCATCCAAATATTTGGTCTTCCCTTGTGCCAAATGACAAGTCTGACTGAATTTCTGACAGATAGGAACAGATGTTTAGGTGTTGTGCAAACACAGCTGCAGGCAATCAGACAGTTGTTTGCTCTATTGGATGCCAGAACAACTGATTTAACTGGTTGATTCAATGAAATGGCTAAATAGAGTTAAGTTTTTCTACATCATGGAGACAAAGTAAAAGAATCATGAGATCTAGAGTTGGAAGGAAATTGGGTTGGGGGGAGAGTTATCTAATCCAACTCTTTCATTTTAAAGATGAAGCCTGAAGCCCAGTCTTCATTAAGGTAATCTAAAATCACACAGGTATTTAGTGGCAGAGCTCCCTGACACCATCATACCCAATATATTTGCTCTAGACTTCCTCTACCAAGCCACAGAAGTCTTCTGAAGGAGAAAGTGAGGCTGGTGACTTAGCACAGCCCCCCTCTCACTCAAATTCAATGAACATGCTTGTCATGGCATCACCTCCCTGATGTTGTGGGCTTCTTAGAAAATGAAGAACAGGGGCAGCTAAAGCACCGGCCCTGGAGTCAGGAGTACCTGGGTTCAAATCCTGTCTCAGACACTTAATAATTACCTAGCTGTGTGGCCTTGGGCAAGCTACTTAACCCCATTGCCTAGCAAAAACCTAAAAAAAAAAATGAAGAACAAAAATTTTTATCTTATCTTGGAAGTTCTTCAAACACCAGAAATTTGTTCTACTTTTGAATAGCTTCTTCTAATTAGCTGACTTCTCTCAGAACCCCCATTTTAAAACAACTAAGCCAGTCATGTCTTGGTTGCTTTCTCCAGTCCTGACAGTTTGAACCTTCTCTTCCATGTCCCTAAACAGATATCTTCAGTCTCCTTTTGTGAGTTGTCTTCCTGTCTTTCTTTTTCCTAGTTTAGGCAATACCTGTACATAGTAAACATTTAACAAATGTTTATTAACCTGATTTGCTTCAGCTTTCACTTCCAGCTATGCCCTGACACCCAGGACTCTTGAGTGGTAAGCATCCTCCATAATTAAAACAACCAACCTAAACTCAACATTGTTGCTGGTCCCTGCCCCTCTCTGCCTTTGCCCTGTTTACTGTTCAGTATTTTTTTCAATGATGTCTGATTCTTCATGTCCCATTTGGAGCTTTCTTGTTAAAGATACTGGAGAAGTTTGCCATTTCCTTCTCCCGCTCATCTTGTTACAGATAAGGAAAAAAAAGGCAAACGGTAATCAATTTGCTGGAGACCACAAAGCTAGTAAATATCAAAGGTCAGATTTGAACTCAGCAAGTTAAGTTTTTCTGATTCCAGACCCACTGAATAACATAGCTGTCCTTGCCCCTTAGTAGGTACTTAATAAGTTTTTTCATCATTTTTCTTCAAACCTCATCTAAATGCCACTTTCTACATGAAATCTTTCCTAAAACAGTCCCTGTCGGAACCTCCCTACCAGAAACTGACTTGTATTTAAATTAACTTTCTTAGATATGTATATACTGCCCCCATGTCCATAGAATATAAACTCCTTGAAGTCAGAGACTATTTCAATTTTATTTTTGTAACCCCAGTCCCTAGGACAGGGCCTATTGCTTGTTAAAGAATTGATGGATTTCCTTTATATTTATTTCTTTTCTTTGTTTTAAGTTTCTTTGCAAGATAATGAGGTTAAATGACTTGCCCAATGTCACAGGGCTAGGTAATTATTAATTGTCTAAAGTTGGCTTTAAAACTCCAGGGTCTATCCACACTATCCACTGTGCCACCTAGCTGCTTCTTGATATTTATTTCTGTTAAATTTCATCTAATTTTCAGCCCTTCATTCTAGACATATCATTTTGATTCTTCATTCAGTATGTCTGTTCTCCACCAGATTCACATCATTTGCGAATTTGATAAGCATGCCAAAAATGCCTTCATTAAAGTTACTGAAAAACACATTTTAAACATTTTAGAACCAAAGATAACAACACACACACACACACACACACACACACACACACACACACACACATACATATATATACTCTGAAACTTTTCTCCATGTTGTTTACTTAGATTCTTATTATGGTCCTAACACTAATAATTTGAAGGACTTGAAAATATTTTAACTCATTTTCTCCATCCAAAAGAAAGGAGGGCAGGATTAGTTAAGTCAAGATTTAGATAAATTTTTTAAAAAGTTTTTGAAAGCATTTCAGTGACTCTCTTGTTAATGGTGTACATATTATATATACACATATATATATATATATATATATAATCAAGGCAGTTGCAAGAATATTAATACACTTGTCTTGTAAATAAGGAGTTATTAATTCAAGGTAAATAGGTGACTCAAAGGGCAGAGCATTGAGCCTTCAATCAGGAAAACCTGTATTCAAATTCAGTCTCAGAAACTTACTAACAGTGTGAGCCTGGGCAAGTGACTTAACCTCTATTGGCCTGGGTTTTCTCATCTGTAAAACGAGCTGGAGACAGAAATGACAGGGTCTTAACCCCGCAAAAAACAAAAACAACAAACCCTAAAACTCAAAAACCTCCCAATGGGGTCATGAAGAGTTGATTGTGGCTAAAAACAACTCAACAATAAGAACAAATTCAAAGTTCACTAGGACTTCAAGAACTCATAAAAGACAACATGGCAAAGTACTCAACACAAAGTGCTGAATAAAGGATTACTGATTTGACTTGGTAATTTACAGATTAAGCAGGTTTACAACCTAATGGTTTTCTCCTTGACTCCACACTCTCTCACTTTCCCATTTCCTTCCAATCTGTCACTAAAAACTATACTAGTATCATCTCTGCTACAATTCATACACACACACACACACACACACACAAACACACACACATCACCACTCTAGAAAAGGCTCTATTGCAACATAGCTTGTACTTTGATCCTCCTACTTCTTTTTCTCCACTCCTCCAGAATCAAATGAATCTTCCTATGTCTTGCCAGTCTGGCCATGTCAACCCTCATATTTAACCATTTAATCATCCTTATTACCTCTAATATCAACTACAAAATCTTCTATTTGACTCATAAAGTCCTTTATGACCTAGCCCCTTACTATATTTCCATTCTCCTTGCATCGTATTCCCCTCCATGACAGTAGAATCCTTGTGGTTCCCAACAGAAGATACTCATCTCTAGACTCCATACATTTTCACTGTATATCCGTCATTCCTAAAATTCTGTCCCTCCTCATCTCTCTCTCTCTGGTTTCATTTCAAATCTAAGCTAAAAGTTCACCTTCTGCAAGAAACCTTTTCTGATCCCTCATAATGCTAGTTCTCCATGTTGATTCTCTCCAATTTATCCAGCATGTATTGGACACTTATTTGGACACAGTTTTTTGCATGTTGTTACTCCCATTAGACTGTTAGCTCCTTGACAATAAAGATTATTTCTTTTTTTTTTTTTAGGTTTTTGCAAGGCAAAGGGGGTTAAGTGGCTTGCCCAAGGCCACACAGCTAGGTAATTCTTAAGTGTCTGAGACCGGATTTGAACCCAGGTACTCCTGACTCCAAGGCCGGTGCTTTATCCACTACACCACCTAGCCGCCCCTAAGGATTATCACTTGACTTTTCTTTGCATCCCCAGCCCTTGGCACTATGTCTGCATAAAGAAGATTCTTAGAAAATGCTTGTTAATTTAACAACTTGACCAGTAGGTCCTCTTGTCCACTACACCTCACTTGTTCTAATTGAAAACCATAAAGAGAATATTCTATTTAAACCAATTTGGCTTTTTAAAAGTCAATTTCCATGTTACCCCAAATAAAGGGCAAAAATGGAATGACCAAAGGGATTGCTGTATTTAAAACATAAAATAGATTATATTACATTCAGTAGGCCCTAAATATAGCTTTCATTTTCATAGAAACAAAAGAAGTCCCTTTATTGAAAGTCTTAAATAAACATCAGTTAAATAGACAAATGTGGGTATTTTTATTGCCAGCTAGAGGTTCTGCTGAGTTAATAAAGAGAAGAGAGATTTTAGCCAAAAGATGCAACCCCAGAGCCCACAGGGGCTGGCAATTCAATGTGTAATAGATAACTGTTAAGTATACACAAAAAGCCAGATTCCCTTAGGGTATATTTGAAGAAACAACTAACCAACCTGGAACATTGTCAAACAGTGGATAAAAGGGAAAATAAATTCATCTCCACCTGGCTCCCCCACAAAGAAATTCAATAAACACTGAAAACAAAGAGAAGGCAATAATTAACACTGAAAGCAAAAAGTTCTGCTCATTACAACCATTAAGTTGACAAGACAAACTACAACATTTAATTCCCTTTAACTCATGCAATGCCCCAGTCTTCCAGCTCAGATGATTTGGTACTACCTTAAACCAGCCAGATTAAAGAAAGGCAGCCTAGGCAGCCCAGTTAATGAAAGATAATTGAAACCAACATTCACAATGTGTTTTTACACAATAATAACTCATTTATACTTGTACATGTTTTAAGGTTGGTAAAGCAGTCCTCATAATAATCCTCTACAAGTTTTATTATTTTCCTTTTATGGATAAAGAAAAAGAAAGATGAGAAAGGTTATGTGGCCATAGGGTCTTGTAGCTAATTTCAGATTCAAAATTCAAACTCAGACCAAACACAAAGATTTCTCCAAAGGACCTAGTTCACAGTAGGTACTCAATAAATGCATGTTGATTGTTCAGCTGATTGAAATTTCATAATGTATTCCTATAAATATAATATTTATGTTTACATATAAATATATGAATCATCACACAACTATGAAGGACAACTAAAATGTCTTCTGAAATCTTGTCATGGCATCAAGGTGCACTTGGGTTCTTTTTAAAATTTATATTGATTTCTTTGTTTTAACTTCACTTGAATTTCCCATTATAATCTTCCCCAAACTCCTTCTCTCGAAAAGCCATGCCTTAAAACAAAGAATAAAAAAAAGAAAGAAAAATGTTCAACAAAATTAACCAACATATCAACCAAGTCTGCCATTAAATGCAGTGTTCTATACCAGCAATTCCCTTGCTCTGCAAAGAAGAGAGCTATGTGAATTGGGTGTTTTATTTGATGGGAAGAGTCATCATAATTTCAAATTTAATTGTTTTGTTGTTATTGTTGCTGTTGCCCTCTCTATTTACATTGCTCTAATCATTGCATACATTGTTTTATCCTGGTTCTACATAAGTCACTTTGTATCAGTTCAAATGCCTTGTGTTTCTCTGTATTTATCATATTTATCATTTCTTAAAATCAATAATACTCCGTTATATTGATATGCTCCAAGTCTCTTAACTGATCAACAATCCATGGGTATCTTCTTTGTTTCTGGATCTTTGCAAAAAGTGTTGCTATAAATATTTTTGTTTTCATGGGGTAATTTTTAATCAGACCTGCTGAAGGCATATGACTAGCAATAAGTAATTTCTCTGTCAGCATAATTCCAAACTTCTTTCCAAAATGGTTGGACCAATTCACAGTTCCACCAAAAGTATATTAGTATGCTCATCTTTCAACTATTTCCTCAAATTACTATACTTGTCTTTTGTTATTTTGGACTAATTTTCTGAATATGAGGCAAAACCTCAGAGTTATTTAGATTTGAATTTCTATTTTTATTAGTAATTTAGAACAATCCTTCAGATGGTTGTCAGTGCTTTGTAATACTGTTGAGAACTCTTTTTTTTCATATCTGACCACTTATACACTGGGGCATTCTTTTGCTCTTAGATATCCTTGATTCAGAGTTGTTGGGTTTTTGGTTTTGTTAGAAATGAGTATTTGACTTTGTCAAAGGCTATTTCTGAACCCATTGATATAATTATGTGTTTTTTATGCTTTTCTTTTTCATATGATCAGTTATATTTTTCCTAATGCTGAGTCATACTTGCTTCCTTTGTTTAAATTTAACTTAGCTATAGAGAATGATTTTACATATATGTTGCTATAGTCTTTCAATGAGAATTTATTTAAAATTTTTGAGTTCTAAATAAAATGGCACTGGTTTATAATTCTGTTACTTTAATTTATTAAATGTTCTCAAGGATATATTTCTGTTTCATTGTATTAATTTTATTTTTCTCCCTGTTTTTAAAAAATCAAGTTAATGGTTTACTGATCTCATTCATATTTTCAAAAACTGAAATTTTAATTTTACCAATTCTCTTTTATTTTTATTTTCCTAATTCTCAATTTCTCATTTAATTTTTCTCAAATTACTTTTTGTGCTCATTTTTGCTAATTTAACTTGTATATTAGGTTTGCTAATCCTCTCTTTATATATTTTGATAGTACCTATCAGTGATGCAGTTTTTCTTTTTCAAGGCTTCTTTTTCTGTGTCCTAGAAACCTTAATATTTTATCTCATCATCATTCTCTTTCATGAAAATAATAATTTCCAGGCAAAATGGTAAGCTCTGCTACTGAGTGGATTTCTTCAGCTTGTGACTTCTCAGTGGGTGGAAGTAAAACCATTCTGGTATCACTCCCATTCAAACTGGGCAACAAGGTTGTGGCCCCCTGCAAGTGAGAAGTCACCAGGGCTGCCTATGGATGGGAAGAAATAGCCCAAATCAGAAGCAGAATAGGGGTAAGGCTTTCCATGCCAAAAAAAAAAAAAACCAGGAGGATTGAACCCATAAGTATCTGCTGCATTTCTAGCCTGGGAAAGATGGGGAGACTCACATTCAAAAATTTTTTCAGAAAAAGGAAAAAAAAATTAAGTATTTCTATTTTTTTCTGCAACCTACTTATTAGTCAACATTTCATTATTGTTTCCATTTAGGTCTGTATTTTTGCTTGGTTTTTCTTTATTAATTACTAATTTTATTGTTTTGTGGACTTTAAAGAACAGTCTAATTTTTCCTGCCCTTTTAACATTTATTTATAATTTCTCTGTGACATAATATGCTTTTTTTTCTTCATGGCCCTCAATATATGTTTTTGTTAAGGTATCATGTGGTGCTAAAAATTATATATACTGATTAATGGTACCAAGAGGCTTTCAGCTCTAAATCCTTCAATGATGAGTTCAATTATGTATTTTCCTTTATCTTTCTGTTAGATTTGTCCAATACCTAGAAGAAAATTCAGATAAATGACTATTGTGTTTTTGTCTCTCTCTTTTTACAATTTAGTTTACTTATTTTACATAATACTTTTAGATATTATGACTTTTGGGCACATAATTTTCCCTTTAAACAAATCATAATTTCCTGATTAATCTCTATGGATAGTTAAAATTTTTTTGGCTTTGTCTGGTACCCTGATTGCAACTTTTTGGGGGGGGCATTGTTTTTGTTTTTCGTCATCTGGTATTCACCTGATGGATAGGGAATTTTGTTCTGGCTTTTCATTTTCATTTAGATGTTTTTCATGTATACAACAGATTGTTCAATTTTGGTTTTTACCCATTCTGTCATGTTCTTTTATTGAATTGTTTATTCATTCAAAATTAAAGTTAAGATTCTTGGGCTAGTGTTTGACTACATTTGTTTTTAATATTGATTCTTTTTCTCCTGACCCTGGGTTTAAAAAAAAAAACTGTCAGCGAAATTCAAACTCTATTGAGTTTCACTAAATTGTTAAAGCTCATATTACAAACATGAAAATACTTAGGGTATATCACTTGAGGTGTTTTGTTGTTTCTGATCAGTATCTCTAACTATAGGGGTTTGGGTTTGGGGGGGATTTTTGTTGGCAAAGATACTGGAATAGTTTGCCATTTCCTTTTCCAGGTCATTTTACAGACAAGGAAACTAAGGCAAATAAGGTTTAGTGACTTGGCCAGAGTTGCAGAGCTAGTAAGTGTCTGAGGCCAGATTTCAACTCAAGAAAACGAGTCATCCTGATTCAGGATCAGCACTTTATCCACCATGCTACCTAGCTGCCCCACTTAAGGAGTAATATATCTAAAATCAGACCAAAAAAAGAAACTCTTCATTAAAAAGTTATCATAACTCATGAAGCTAGCTAGTAAGATAGTAATTTTCAAACTGTATATGTGACATTTCCCTTTGTTACCAATGTATTGATAGATAAATGTATAGTCAGTCATTCTAAGTGCCTACTATGTGCTAGTCTTTGGGCTAAGCATTGGGAATCATAGACAAAAAAAAGAAATCTACTCTCAAGGAATTTAATATCTAAAGAAGAGAAAGAAAAATTAGGAAGTTGAAAATAGATGTATTATACCAGTGATGTCTAACACTATGTTTTATTATATTTTTATATCATTAAATATTTGCTAATTACATTATAATTTGATTTAGATTCCTGGGCTGTGTATTTGTTTTACACAATTTTCATAAAACATTCCATACAAACAATTTCCTAAGCTCATGTATTAAATAACATTATGAATTTATTATAATTTCTATGACAAGAAATGTAAAATATACAGGTGTGTAGTTAGTGGATTGTTGAGGATCTTAAATGATTATAATAATTTGAACTGTTATTTTTTGAAGTTGCCATTTTTTGGAAATCAATCTATCATATTATTCTTATTGTGTTATAATATATTATGGCACTTTTATTAGCAAGGATTTAAACCATTACATGGTTTCAAATTCAAATGCTATGAGTTTCACACTAAGTACAATTCATCTGTCTGCTATCCTGTACTCACTGAAGGGGAAGATGGCAGGCTGTACCCAAGATTCAGCATGTGCTAACTCAAATTTGACCTCATTTGCATATGGTATATTAAGCAATTACTTCACTGCATTCATTGGCATTTGGAGAAAATTTATTGCATCATACTTTTTGTTGACTTGAATCTTATTTTTTCTTAAAAAATGGTTATATTTCTGAGGAATTTATGTTGAAAGATATCTCATCATTTTGCTTGGTATTTTGCTCCTCTTCCCAATAGGACTTGCATTCTATGTGATAGGATATAATTTGGTGGAAAATTGTACCATGGTATAGAAAAGATGCAATCTGCACAGGTGAAATAAACATGGACCATAATAAAATTTTTTCATCTTTTGAAATATTACACTACATATCTGCATGTGTATTTTACATTAGGTGCTATCAGATCACCAAGGGGAAGTTTTTGATTATCCATTTTATGAATTATCCAAAGTAAATTTATAATCTGGAATAAACCTCTATTCCCTCAGCATATTCTTAGACACATCTTTCCAGCAAGTTTTGTGCTCAAGAAGTCCAAAATAATTTACTGATTAATCCCAAAATAAGAACATTTGAAAATAAAAATTGGCATACATTGGAAGTATTGATTAGAATTAGATAAGGGCAGCTAGATAGATAATTTAGTAGTGGTTAGAACACTGAACCTGAAATTCAGAAGATTCATCTCATAAATTCAAATTTGGCTTTAGACATGAACTATGTAACCTTGGGTAAATCACTTAATCCTGTTTGCCTCAGTTTCCTCATCTACAAAATGAGTTAGAGAAGGAAATGGCAAACCATTCAAGTATCTTTGTTAAGAAAACTCAAAATTGGGATCACAAAGAGTTGAACACAACTGAAAAATGACTGAACAACAACCACAAGATTCAGATAGAAACAACTTTCTAATTATCCAGTGTTTTGAATTATCTGTCACTCTCTACTGCCATTTTCTTTTTCTGGTACTTGAAGATTAACTGTTGTCTTAATTTAGGTCAAAGATAAATTATTACTTTATATAGGAAATAGTCAAACACTTTATCCCTCATCTTCTTCACTTTTATTTTTAGACATCTATATATTACAATTTTACTATATCCATCCTATCCAGTCCCTAATCCCCATCAAAAAGGAACTGGATTCCATAATCATTGAAGGAACCTTGAATGGTCTCTAGCCCAACTCCCTTATATTATAGCAGAAAAAGAATGCAAGTTAAGGAAGTTAAATAGATTGTTCAAGGATGTATGATAAATTTCTGGCTAAGACTGCCAAGTCCATTGATATTCTACTATGCCATGGCTATAATTTTAATATTTGCATACTTTCAAAGGATGAAGTTCCCAAGCCAGGATAGCTATCAAGGAGATGGTTTTAGAATGTGGATGTGTACTGCTCAGAAATTACTGTTGGATTCCTACTTCCCATGTTCCAGGAAATATGATGACTTTGGCGTGAGCTCCATCCAGAGTTTTGAGTTTATAAGGAGTCTCACCTCAGAGTTATTTGTTTTTCTCACTTGACCAACTTTTAATGTTTCCCTCTGCTCAGGATTCTGCCTTAGCCATTTCAACAAAGGCTGGTTTTCTTCCCAGACACAGGAAGTTCAAAAGCAAATGTTTGGTCGGGGTTGTGGGCTTACCCACTATTGGTTTCCATTATTTCTCCTGAATTTTAAATCATTTCCAATAAAAACCAAGCAGAAAGGGTAATTGGAAAGGTAGTACTATTCTACCTCTGAAATTTAAAATTAGCAGCATCTATGGTATTATTTCATAAATCAAGTCCAAGGGTCAACAGAAATAACAAAGAATGTATCTGCCCATTGGGCATGGATGGGATCTTGAGAACTGATCCCACAGAGAAGGCAAAATTTTGTTTTTTGCGTCCAACTCTTTATGACTCTATTTGGGATTTTCTTGGTAAAAATCCTAGAATGGCTTACCTTTTCCTTCTCCCATTCCAACTCAAATGAGGAAAGTGAGATAAACAGGGTGAAGTGACTTGCCCAGGATCACTTAGATTTTAGGTGAGGCAAATCTGCACAAAGTCAGGAGACTCCTTCAAGTCAAGACAGCACTCTTGTGATGTCATTGATCCTCTTCAAGAACAAAAGCTGGACAACAAAATAGAGTACAAGTAAGTAGGAGTCTGAGGCTGGATTTAGACTCAGATCCTGGGGCGGCTAGGTGGCACAGTGGATAAAGCACTGGCCCTAGAGTCAGGAGTACCTGGGTTCAAATCCAGTCTCAGACACTTAATAATGACCTAGCTGTGTGGCCTTGAGCAAGCCACTTAACCCCATTTGCCTTACCCAAAAAAAAAAAAGCCTAAAATAAAATATAAAATAAAATAAAAATAGACTCAGATCTTCCTGACTCCAGGCCTAGTTCTCAATCACTGTACCACCTTCAAAACTATTAATCTGCTTCATTTTATCTACTGAGAAGAATGATCTATGGATTATAAAAAGGACAAAATTCAGAGAGTCGAAGGACAAGGTAAGTGAGAAAAGAGATACTAATGATTTCAAGTTCAAATTATTTGATCCAGATAAAGTATATCTTTATGATTTATGAAAGAATTGGAATTCTAATTATTGAGCTACTGTAAGTGAACTTTGAAAAATCATGGCAAATGAGAGAGGTAATGAAAGACAGAAGTTATGCAAAAATAATCCCAATACTTTTTTGTTTTTGTTTTTGTTTTTGTTCTTAGGATTTGCAAAGCAAATGGGGTTAAGTGGCTTGCCCAAGGCCACACAAGCTACATAATTATTAAGTGTCTGAGGGGCGGATTTGAACTCAGATAATCCTGACTCCAGTGCGGTGCTCTATCCACTGCGCCACCTAGCAGCCCCCCTCCCCATATGTTTTTTAAAAAGAAAAGTGATCTCAAACTAAATTATTGGGCCGATAATTAAGAGGTAAGAGAGATAATTGAATGACAGAATCAGGATCAGAAACTATAACAGTAACAAACTAGAAGAAAGCATTGAATCTAAGGTAAAGACATTTAAGAATGATAAAGGTAAACTCATATTTGGGTGAAAAGGTCAGTTTTATAAATATGAGATTGAGATAAAGAGGAGCAGTACTAGAAAATAGTTTTTGTAAAGTAAAAAAAAAATCTAGAGATCTAATGGACAAATTCATTATAAATTAATTGGTTGCCAGTAACCAAAAACGTTAATAGAATCTTACACTATGTTAATAGGCGTATTATGTTCAGAATAAACAAGGTGAAACAAGGTGTGGTTATTTTTGGCCCCATATTTATTAAGGATAATGATAAGTTAAAACATGTCCAGAATGGGGAAATCGTAATGATAACAGACCTGAAGACTATGCCACATTTACAGATCTATTCAATAAATAAGATCATAGATCTTCAGCTCAAATTGACCTCAAAGACCATATAGTCTCTTATTTTACAGTTGGTAAAAGTGAGGCCTAGGGAGACCAAGCTAAATGTTTGATGATGATGATGATGATGAACATCATCATCATCATCATCATCATCAAGCAGTTATATAGTACCTAATATGTGCCAGATACTGTGTTAAGCACTTTACAAATATTGTCTTATTTGATCATCATAATAACCCTGCTACTTTAGGGTTAGAAGGGAACTAAGTGACCATCTAGTCCAATAAGAACCTGAAAAAGAATCCTTTCTATGATATATACCCAAAACATGATAAATCAACCTCTGCTTGAAGAACCCCCTAAATTACTTATCTTTCCTTAATTATCCACTCATCTTTATCTTATCCCATCTAGATTTGAAATTCCTTGAAAATAATGATCCCGCCTTACATTTGTTCATTGTATTCCACCATGATCTTCATCTCACCTCACACCATCACCATCACCAATACCACCATGATCTACCTCAATGGATTAAATGTAGTATAATAATGGAATCTTACTATTGTCAAGTTCTAGAGAAAGAAAAGGAACCTCACAATCATGTAAACTACCCATGTGTCTCACAGTAAAACTGAGGCTCCACATGATTAAGTGATTTAACAAAGGAGGTACAAAGTAAATATTTCTTGACTGTACAAGGAACAGTAAAATGAAGAAAGATGAAGCAAATGGGGGGGGATAAAGAAAATGAGCAAGTTCTTGAGAAAGTCTATTTGTTAACTTTGTAAGTAATAGAATAGGAGTGTTGGGTTTGAAGACAAGCAATTCAAACTGTAATCACAATTATATCACACCCTACTTCGTGAACTTAAGCAAGTTACAAACTCTGGGTCTCCATTTATTCATCTATAAAAGGAGGGTGTTAGATTAGTTGATCTCTAAATATCTTTCTACCTCTAAATCTATGCTCCTTTGATCTATTATTAACCCATTTTCTTACTAACATTTTATAAATGAAGAACCAAACTAATGGGATTTCTAGGTTAAGGAGCAAGACATGGAGAAATAAGGACTTAAAACCTTAAGTCTGATATTTTCTAACACTTTACCCACAAAATAACCCAGTTTAATTTATGTTCTGAGCAAGAGCCAAAAACACCTCTTGTGAAATAGAGACACCCAGGCACCAACTTTTGTGCTAATAAACAGAATATTTTGCAGCTTAAAAAGGAAAACAATCCTCACTCAGAAGTCATTTTTCAGGATCAAGAGTAAGAGGGGAACTTTCTAATAAGATGCTGTAATACTCCACAAATGGCTATAGAACATATCAATCTCATGATTTATATGAGGTAATGCCATATGTATAACACTCCATCTATTAAAGAAGAATACTAGAGAATGGTTGTAGATCAGGTTGCAGGATCAGCAGATAAACTACCACTTTGCAAGAAAATCATAAAAATTGACATTATAACTTGGTTCAAAAAAGCCCTTTACAAAACTTAAATGATATATAAATTTGAGTTATAATTACTTGAAACTGCTCAACTATGAATCAATTGATCTTATTAATAATTATGGTATAGCAAGATATAATAAAAATAGCAATATAAACTAGTTTATTATATATGAATAAAATGTTTTAATAACATTACTATTTTTATGAATTAGGTTGGCACTAAACTAGGGAAAACTACTAAAACTTACTGTGACAACTCCAAGGAAAAATGAGTGAATATTTCAAAAAACAAAGGCTTTTATGTTAGTCTCTTGATTTTGAGGCTTAATCTAAAAAAGTCAAATTATTGTGTTGGTACATTAGGCAAGAAAAGATAAACAATGTGAAACTGAGTTGCATGTGTATTTGTGAAATTTTCATTAGAATTGTTGTGAAACATTGTTGAGGAGAAATATTAATATTGTACTATGATTTTTAAGCATAAATTAACCAGAAAAAAAGTATTTAGTGTAAGAATAATAATCTTAAATTTAAGCATTCTTAGCATAGAGAAACATCCAAATTGCCAATCCTCAGACAAATTTCTAGCCCTAGAAAATTTGGGATGAACATTTTAGGAATCATGGACCAATAAAATATTGTATTATGTCAAAATATAGTGCGATGTTAACATTTCAGAATAATAAACACTACTCAGTTTCTATGCTGACCACTCTGTGTTATCCAGGAGTAATCAAGAGCTCTCTTCCCTGGGATCATTATCTTTGCCCAATCAGAGTCCATATGTCTCTTGCCAAGGTGGTATTTTGGTAAATTTCTATTTATCAACAAACAGGAAATGCTCACACACTCAAATGCAGGTAAACTCAGGAGTCTATTCTAATCATAATCTAGAATCAGGTATAATAGATGGATTTGTTTTTTATGATTCTAGAAGGGTATTTGCAAATTATGTCTAAATTTTGATTGGTGATGATTACCTAAGCTTATGATAAAATTATCAGTCAAGGTAAATGTCATTAACATGTGTCTATCAATTGTTTATCAGATTTGGAAGATACGCAAGTCATGAGTAATTTACCAAATTTAGGGGATACACATCATTAGTAGTTGTTTATAAAATCTGGGAGACATGTCATTTTCATAAGTTCTTATCTTGTTATAGAAAAAGAAAACATATAACAACTATTGTCACAAAATTGAGACTGTAAACAAAATGAAATTACTCATCCTAAATTAGTATAATTATTCCCACTACATATAGAAATACTCTATATGTACCAACAACAATTTGTAGCATGGAGTTTTTCATGCAACTAACTTCTGTGTCATTTTCTTACAAAGTCCATTCAAAACATTCCACAAAGATATATGATGACTTCTGATTCAATAAAATAATTGCCACTGATAGATTCCATGCTCAAAAACCAGCTTCATCTATGTCAGAGTAGATATGATTTCAGAAGCATTAATAATGCTCCCCAAAGACAAAATATATTCATTATTAGTACACACCAATACATAGTATTCTTCCATTAAATATCCTTTTTTTTTTGGTTTAATGTTCTGTTTTATCCCCCCCAAGCCTCTTCTTTCAGAAATGGAGGAAGATAATGCACTAAATCAGTGGTTCCTAAGATTTTTTTTTATTACAAGGATGTCTTGTAGTGACAACAAATTTCACAACCCCACACCATTCCATTCCTTCCATGAAAAAAGTTATCTTATTAGTATGCATTCACTGAGGAAAAAAAATGTGATGAGTTAACCTACTGAGATGAACTTGGGACTTATATAAGTGCATTTTTAAAAAAATACTCTTTATAAAAACAAAGGAAGACAAATAATTGGAGAAATATTAATTATTCAAGGATGCACTGGACCTATATAATAAAAATGATGGCACTAAATTATTTTTATGGATTTACTGTAAAGCAGTGCTACTGTTATACAATAGAAATAAACAAAAATTACAAAACATATTTAAAGGAACAAATAGTCCTTTAGTAGAAATTAGGCTTAGTTAGCAGACACCTTATATCATATACCTAAATAAACCCAAATGGACAAATTAATGTAAAACATTGCATGTGGATGGGTTGAGGGGGAATAAATTAGAGGAAAACAGAAGGTGGTATTTTTTTTTTGGTTTTTGCAAGGCAGTGGGGTTAAATGACTTGACCAAGGGCACACAGCTAAGCAATTATTAAGTGTCTGAGGCTGGATTTGAACTCAGGTCCTCCTGACTCCAGGGCTGAGGCTTTATCCATGGTGCCACCTAGCTGCCTCAGAGGATGGTATTTTTAATATTTATAGTTTTAAAGAAATTTCATCACCAAATCAAGAATAGGGGAAATAATAATAAATAAATGAATAGTTTTGATTATATGAAACCTAAAAAGCTTTTTATAACAAAATCAATGAAATTGAAAGCGAAATAGTAATTAAGAAAAATGTGTTGAATACCTCAAGGTCTCACATATAATATATTAACTATATCATATATTTACACATACATATAATATATAATTGATTCAAATATGTAATACCAAGAGATGTTTCCCAATAAAAAAGCATATAACATTTGAAAGTTAAAAGAACTCTCAGAGACCATTTAGTCTAACCAAATATAAAAGAAATTCCAACTATAATATATCTGACAAGTGATCATACAGCCTGTTAATAACTTCCAAGGAAAAGGAATCTACCATCTCCTGAGGCACTAAACTACATATCTAATTGTTAGGATGTTTTTCCTGATATCAAACCTAACTTGGCAATTTCCAACTATTACTTCTGCCCCTGGGTCAAAAAGAATAAATCTAACCTTCCTCCACACAGCAAGACTTTTAAATACTATAAAACAGCTGGTTATTCCAGTCTCCCTGAGTCTTTTCTTCAGGCTAAACATCTGAAAGTAAACAGTTTTCAGAAGATTAAATACATACTTGACAACAGTATGAAAAAAATGCTACAAATCATTGAGAAAAAATAGGGAAATGAAAATCAACACAACTTTAAGATTTCAGTTTATGACCTGCAAGTTGGCAAAGATGAGAAAAGATGAAAATCATCAATGTTTGAGGGATTATGGGAAGACAGTCTTAATAATATCCTCCTAGTGGATCTGTGAATTGTTCTCAACACTCTGAAAAATAATTTGTAACTATGCTTTAAAAAAAAGATTAAATTGTTCATGTTCTTTGATTCAGCAATATCACAACTGACATTTGTTCCCATGAGAAGAACATCTAAGGGAAAGTCCCCACATATACCCCCCCAAAATAATCATTAAAATCTTTTTTTAAAAGAAAACATGTGATGTAAAAATTTATAATCATCTAGCCAACAAATATTTAGTCATTAAGCCTGTCCTATGTTCCAGGTTGTTCGAGTCACTGAGATATAAAGCCAAAAATAAAATAGTCCTTTTTCTCAAAAAGATTCTATCCTAAAAAAAGAGATATGTCCATGTATGTGCATATCTACAGATATGTGATATAGATAAACACATAAAAAAATAAATAATAAATTAATACCATTTCCTGCTACCACCTTCCCACCAATATCCCTTAAGGGATCAACAGCTTCTTTGACTAGGTCCCTAAACCTTCCATCTTCTGGTAAGTACAACATGTACCCTGAGGGCAGGGTGAAATGGGGGTTTTCATCTACCTCAAAGGACTTCCCCATGTAGAGGGAGTCACCTGTACAATGTCTCTAAAATACCGCCCCCTTTTCTCCTGGGACACTGCCATCACTCTAGTGGAGGCCTTCATCACCTCAAACCTTGACCATTGGAATTGCCTTCTAGTAAGTCTACTTGCCTCAAATTTCTTCCCACTACAATCCATCCTCCATTAAGACACCAAAACTCAGCTCTGATCACAACTCAATAAACTCTAGGATCAAAGATAACCAAAAAGAGTCCTTCAAAACCTACCTCTTGCCTACCCTTCCAGTCCTCTTATACTTTACTCCCCAACACATACTCTTTCATCTACTTGGCCTCCTGGTTGTTCCATGAACAAAAGACCCAATCTCTTCTCTCTAGGCATGCTTGAAATGCTCTTCCTTCTCTGCAAGTGACTTAACTGGTTTACTGTAAGTCCCAATTAAAATTCAATCTTTTCCTGGAAGCCATTCCCAATCTCTCTTAACCAAAATACCTTCCATCTGCTAATTATTTCCAGTTTATCCTCCATATAGCTTATTTGTATATATGGATTTGCTTGCTGTTTCCCTCATCTTTTGTAAGTTCCCCCATCTATTATAAGTACCTTGAGGGCAGAGACTTCCTTTGTCTCTTTTTGTATCCCCAAGTGTTTAGTATCCCTATTGACAAATGGCAGATCCTTAATAAATATTTATTAATTGATTTCTTACTGGTTATTTGAGGACTAAGGAAAAGTAAATAAAGTTATGCCTACACAAAATCTTTTGCTATTTAAAAAAAGAGTTCCTAATTACAGGGTTAGGGACTAGACCTTAGATTTCATTGATATCGAGAACTACTGGTAAGCACCTTCTCTACAACCCAGTCCTAGTTACCTGGAGTTTGGTGTCCAACTTAAATAGAAATAACATATTGTGATATTTTTTATTTATTTTGTTAAATATTTTCCAATTACATTTTAATAGGAAGGTTCTTTCCACACTTTGGAGCAATCCTGTAGATGACCCTTAGATCAGAGGTTTGACCTGATTAATTTAGCAATTTGCCCAGGGCCATACAGCCATTCTGCATCACAAAAGGTACTGTATAGTCACCCAAGCAACAGTGCCCCCAAAGTAATTCCATGATCAAGAAAAAGTGTGTGGATGGTAGATATTTGGGGAAAAAATGATCACTAAAAGAAAGCATGAGTTCCCAAGATGTCATGACAAACTCCATTTTTTCCCCCTTTTTCCATATATATATATATACATATATATATGTATATATATATATATATATATATATATATATATATATACATATATATATGTCAAATAGAGTACTAAGTGACACAAGATTGCTGTGGGCAAAGTATATCTTCCTTTGTAACAAGATTAGCAATCTTTTATAATATCCAATGGAGAAGGAGTCTATGGTTGACTAAGTACAAATTGAATTATAGTTGACTGAACTACCATATTGAGAAGGTTTTTGATCAGTGGCTAAATGCCCATTCCAAAGGAGGCATGGGGTAGGTTTAGGGACACCAAATAGGACAGTGGCTAGAGCACTGGACCTGGAGTCAGAAAGATCTGAGTTCAAATTCAACCTCAAGAAACTTGACTAGCTATATGACCATAGGTAAGTCATTTCACCCTATATGTCTCAGTTCTTCCTTTGCAAAATGGGGGACACAATGGAGAAAGAAAGAGCAAAGGACTCCAGTAGCTTTGCCACAATAAACACTAAGGTAAAGTCAGACACAAATGAACAACTAAGGTCAGGGTCATACAACCAGTACTTGCCACTACTCTGAGCAGTAATTTTACTTATGCTTCATATAGAAGCCATGTTTCACCAATGTGCAGGTAATATGCATGTTTAATATCCAAATGAAGATTAAAACACATCACGATGGACTCAATGAGTCAGGACTAGTAAAAGTAAATTTAGCAAGGATTAACATAAAATCCTGCTTCTAAGGAGGGAAAAAAATCAACTGAACAAAGATAGCAAAGGAAAGAACTTAATAGAAATTCATATGAAAAAGACTCTCAATTAGTTGATGACAAGTTCAGTAGGAGCCAACAGCATGATGTGACTGCTAAAAAAAGTTAATGTAAGTTTTGGCTGCACTAAAAAAAGAAGTGTCCAGATCAAGGGAGATAATATTTCCTCTGTTCTCTGGACTGACCACATCTGGAGTAATTTTTTCATTTAAGAACAGGCACCACCTTTTAAGGACACTAATTTTGACTTTGTCCAAAAGAAGAATTAGGATGGGCCTGGAAGAAATATTGAGGAAACTGGAATGTTCAGTCTAGGGGAAAGAAAAAAAGTGTTTATCACAGTACCAAGCACATAGTAGGTGCTACATAAATGGTAGCTAGTATTATTATCATCTCTATTTTACAATTCATGAAACTGAGGCAAACAGAGGCAAAACTACATGGCCAAGGACACAGGTAATAAATATTTGACTCCATACTTTAACTCAGATCTTCCCAACTTTAGGCCTAGTGCTCAACCTATTGAATTTCCTAGCTTCTTCTAGAAGAGAAAGTTTGAGGTTATCATCATCATAGCCAGCATTGACTTATATGGAGCTTTAACGATTGACAAAACTTTTTGTATTTGTTGATCTTCAACAAAACTTCACACTTGGTACAATTTTTAGCACAGAACATATCCCTAATAAATGATTATTAATTAACTAATGTCTTTGGGAGGTAAATATTATTATTTCCATTTTAAGGATGAGGAAATCAAGTTCAAGAAAAGTTAAATGACTTGTCAGCATCCTACTCTGAGGGAGGAGTTCCACTCAGGTTTTCTTAACTCCAATTCTAACATTCTATTCATCTCCTAATACTTGTAGAGGAGGGTTTCTCCAAATCTCTCCAGATAATACACTTCCACCAAGGGGTTAAAGTTATAGGGAAATAAATTGGACCTCACTATAAGGGTCATAGGGTCAAAGATTTGGAAAAGTAAATAATGTTATAAATCATCTCATCCAACCCTTCATTTTACAGATAAGGAAACCAAAGCCCATAGAGTTTAAGTGACTCCAGAAAATAAATTAGGAATGAGATTTGAAACTTGAATCTCCAACTATAGTTGGGAAACTCAGTTTCCTAGGCAGACTGTTAGCAAGAGAAGCAGGCTGAATATCCAACTACAGCCTCCACTGCAGTCTGCTTCTCTAACAGTCTACCTGGAAAACTGAGTTTCCCCTTCTCTGGAGGTGTTCAAATAGAGGAAGGACTACTGTCTGCCAGAGATATAGATAAAGGGATTCTTTGTTTTTAGTGGGAGGTTAGAATGAATTCCATGTAAATATTCTTTCTCTAATTCTAGCTTTGGCATGAATGGCCCCATCACAGTGACCCTCAGAGTAAGATGGGGAATAATCAGAAGATATTCAAATTTTAGCAAGAACTGCATTCTCCTAGCTATTCACTTAACTTACAAATTTGCAAAAATTCCCTTGAGGATTATGGATCATTCACACACCTGCCTGTCAAGTAGTTCCAGCCACTGACTGTTAAGTCAAGCCTCTTGGCCAAAGAAGAAAACAACAAATGCTAACCCTGACTTGGATTTGATCAAGGCAAAAATGAAATGGTCTAGCCTTCTTTCTAACTACTGAATCACCCACCATTGTTTTCTTAATGTATAAACATTCTGGGCTATTTGGAATCTTTTCCTTTTCTCTGTTTAACATTGAACTATCCTCCTTAAACTCATTTCCTTTATTCTGTCAATGAACATAGGAAATAAAATCCACTTTTTAAGAAGCCATTTTATTTTTTTCTAAGGTTATTTTTGTTGCCTTTTTTAATATCACAATTATTTTAAGGTACATACACAAAGACAGTGAGCCTTTCTTTTGTCTGGACCTATGGTTTCATTGGGGGCAGAAAGGTAGTATTGTAGATAGAGCACCAGACCTGGACTCAGAATACCTGACTTAAAATCTAACCTCAGACACTTACTGGATATGTGACCCTGAGTAGGTCACTTAACCTTGTTTGCCTCATGGTTTTTTTTTTCATGAGTTAGAAAAGGAAATGGTAAACTAAAACCACTCCATTATCTTTGCCAAGAAAACCCCAAATGGAGTCACAAAGAGTTGGACATTACTGAAATGACTAAACAACAAAAATGATTTCATTGGCATAGGAAACCCCCAGTGATTAAACTTCCCTCCAGCAATACAAATTGGCAACTTTTCTACAGTTTGTAGTCTTGAGAGCTTCTTGGGACACTAAGAAATCATGTAACTTAAACAGGATCATGAATCCAATATGTGTCAGAGGAGAGACATAAATCCAAGTCTTCCTGACTTCAATCTCCTGTCTTTTTCCAATAAAGGGTTTTCCCTCATAACAAAGAAAAAACAGTTTCCATATTACATCAGGCATAACCTTCTGTATCCATAGTTCCCTTCTTCCTGCCAAGTGAAAGAGGAAGGTATATTTATATTTGCTCATCGTTCTTCTAGAGCTAAGATTAGTCATTACAGTGTTCCACTTCATCTTAGTATTCTTTTGATTAATCATTGTATATAATTGCTCTTTGTATATTACTTCAGAAAATATTTTCCAAATTTAAATTTTTCACACATTTGTTATAGTAGAATAATAGCAATACTGAGAGGTAGCATGCTCTATCTGAACTCAGAGGACAAATCCTGGTCCTACCCAATGTCTACCTATATGACATGGGACAAGTCACTCAGCTTCCAGGGATTTCAGATTCCTCATCATTGAAGAAATCGAATGAAAATGAGGTGTTATGGACAGCTAGGTGGGGCAGCAGATAGAGCACCAGCCCTGGAGTCAGGAGTACCTGAGTTCAAAGTCAACCTCAGGCACTTATTAATTACCTGTGTGACCTTGAGCAAGTCACATAATCCCATTGCCTAGCAAAAAAAACTTTAAAAAAAACCAAAGGAAAAAGAAAATGAGATGTCCTTTCTAGTTTTTCCACTCTTTTCAAGTCCTTCAGTTCAAAATCTCTGGTTCTATGTTCATTTTCCAATATATTTATATAACATAAATGGTCAATTCCCCTAGCCATTCACTGAACATACAAATTTGCAAAAATTCACTTGAGAATTATGTATCATTCACACACAAGTCAAGCAGTTCCAGTCACTGATTGTTAAGTCAAACCTCTCAGCCAAAAAAAAACAAACAAACAAACAAACAAAAACAACAAATGTTACTGTTAGCAAGAGAAGCAGGCTGTCCTAGAGGCTGAATATTCAACTACAGCCTTCACTGCAGTCTGCTTCTCTTGCTAATAGTCTACCTAGAAAACTGAGTTTCCCATCTCTGGAGGTGTTCAAATAAAGGAAGGATTACTGTCTGCCAATGATATAGATAAAGGACCAATGAGTATTGATCTTGGATGCCTAAAGTTTCCAAGAAAAAATTTAGACATATTTTGTAGAGGGAGAAGACAGAAAATAATATATTCAATGTCAGAAGTAGAATAAATGCTAAAGAATATCTAATCCAAAGCTTTCCTTCTTTAGATAGGAAACCGAGGTTCAGGGAGGTTAATTAATTTGTTCAAAATTACACATCAGAACTAACTTCAGAAGAACTTTCTAATACATTTGCAAGAAGACACACTGAGATGCTAAATCAATATCACTGGTTAATTCTTAACAGTCCTACAGAAGGCTATTTCTATTAGAAGGAAGAAAATCATGGCTGTCATCAACCTTCTTTAGAATAAAGTAGTATATAAATCTGGAAGAAATAAGAAGTAATGGAACTCAATTGCCTAGTATTCAATAAATCCCACAATACAAATTACAGGAAAAGAACTTCCTTATTTTGAAAAGATCTTCTGGCAAAAACTAGAAAACAGGCAGAAATTAGGCTAAAATCAACATCTTACACAATTTTCCTTAATAAATTCAAACTGGATATACAATATTAAAGATCATACCATATAGGGGAAAATTTAATGATATAAAAAATTTATTTTTAAAAAACTGTTATAGAAAGCCATATCTTGTATCCATTTTTGCCTACTTGTTGGGAAGTTAATTATACTAGGTTTCTTAAATTCATCATGAGGGAGGGACTAAGAGGTTTGATAGAATGAAACACTAGGTTCTGGTCCACCTAATTCCAGGTGTTCTTAATTGCTCCCAAGCACAAATTCTATTGCCAAATTAATGGAAACATCTACACAAATGCAGCATGTTGATAATCTATGAAGCTGGTAAGCTTCACTGAATTAAAACTCAATAACACAATATAAAAAATGTATAACGCTTATTTGTTATGTCTGGCTTCATATGGAAGTAATATAGAAAAGATTGATGTCAATAGATTTCATATTAGAGTGAAAGAAACTGAGAAAAGTAAGGTATAATCAGGAGGTGAAAGATGGGTTAAAAGGAGAGCCTAGCAGAAAAACTAACCTAAATCCTTGACCCTGAGTGTGTAGTCCCAATTTACAAGACCACCTAGGAAGATCAGTTTGAGTCAAGCAAGTCTGCCATTAGAACTACTGGAGGATGCTTATTGATTGTGAAGATTGAGGGAAAAGGTGATAATTCCCTACAGCTGTTGCCTCTGGGCTGTCAGTAAATGAGGTTTATTGACCTAAGGGTAAATGAAAAACAGAATGTGTCCATTAACCTACTATTTAATAAAGAATTTTTCTGTTTGGGGGTGGAGAGAGAGAAATTCTTAACAAAGAAATATTCTCTTTTATTGAATGATTCCTAAAAAATAAATCAATAAGTAAATTTATTGCCAAATTCTAACACATTTCGAAATTAGAGTAGCTAGGGATCATTTGATGGTGGATTTCAACACCCTTCTAAGTCCTGAATGATATGTCTAAGGAAATAGTATGGGACAAGGTAAATTGATAAACCTCAATAAAGAGAAATTTGAAATATATTTTATAGGGTGAAGTGGGCCTATCATTAACAATAATCACTAACAACAATCACTAACAATAACAAATTGCATCTTTACAATTTTTTATATTTAATGGATGGGAAGAAAAGTAAATAAAACTGATCATTCCTCCCTCTTCCATCTTGGAACATCTTATGTTCACCACAAAGAGTCCCATGCTTCCTTTAAGGTACTTTCTCTTTTGATTTTTGCAAGACAATGGGGTTAAGTGGCTTGCCCAAGGCCACACAGCTAGGTAATTATTAATTGTCAGATGACAGATTTGAACTCAGGTCTCCCCAACTCCAGGGCCCATACTCTATCCACTGCATCACCTAACTGCCCCAAGATACCTGCTTAACTAAATGTAAAGTTCACATTTCACTGATGAATTTTTATAATAGTGTTTCATGTTCATGATAGCAGACTCCTTTTTTATCAAGTGAACATCAAACATCCCATAAAGTTACATTGTACCATATAAACTATGTGTCCTGCTTAGATTACTAGATTAGGAGAGTATTTCTGCCAAGGGTCAGTCATTCAGCAAATGAGAGAAAATGCCCGATGAGACAGATTAATTTAGAGTTGAGAGGATCTGGGTTCAGATTCTACCTCAGATTCTTACAAGAGAGTCAATCAATCAATTGATTGCCTTAATTGAGTATTTCTTAAGCACCCATTACCTGCTTGGTATTCATTTAAACTCTCTAAGTCTTTAACTATAGGTTAAACAGGGGTTATAATAGTGCCAATCACTGGAGAAGACCTTGCCAAAGAAGTGAGGCAGCAGGTTGCAAAGTCTTTTTTGATCACAAGCAACTAAGATCACTTAAAAGACATGGGAATGGAAGAGGGGAGATGTTTTGTGGTGGGTAGAGGTAGAAACTATAAAATAGAACGTTTATGTAGCTAGAGCCTGAACTCATTTTTCATATCTTCCTCACCTCAGGGCCCTAGAGTGACTTCTGAAGAGCAATGGGATGGATTCTTTTTTAATTGCTGCTGGCTTGAATCCCTATTCTGGTGTATTCCTACTACTTTTAACTTCCAGTGATTAGTATCACAATTCCATTTAACAATTAACATCAATTAGCTTTTACAAAAGTATATTTACATAAATACAAATAGGGGGATAGTGGACTCAACCTTAGATCAGTTTCCATATAACCTTGATCTGAGTTCACTTTCAAATGCATGGGCCATGTGTCTCAGCTACCAGTGGTCTGGTCAGGCAGATTCCTTGCCATGTCACTCCTCACTGACTGACTTTTGACTCGGGCCATCATGGATTCCATCTTCCAAATCTATGGTGACTTTACACCCTGATTTTTCAAAGCTTAAAACATCATCATACTCCATCCAGCAGCTGATGAGTACCAGCTTCTTCTGGAAGAGAGAGAGAGACAGAGAGACAGAGAGACAGAGAGACAGAGAGACAGAGAGACAGAGTGAGTCAGAGAAGGAGAGAGAAGAAGGCTGCAGAAGCTTCTCCCACAAGAGTCTTGGCTTTGACCGGTCAAGTGTCTTTTGAACTTCAGTTCTGGCATCAGGGCCAATCAGAAGAGTCTTCTTCACTGCATGATTTATGGACCATAATCAGACACAAGATATCTGCATATGGTCCAAAGTTTACATGGGGATTATATCAGTCAAGCAAACTACACATCCTCACCAATCCCCTGTGTTACAAGGGAACCATAAATGAAATCACAAACCTTTTGACCTACTACAGAAAATTACAGATAAATGCCAAATAAAAAGAAATAGAGACACTAGAAGAAAAATAGAATACATAGAAATAAGGACTCCTGAATGTGAGCATCCACCTATATACAAAGAAATCAGAACAAGGAAAGAACTGATGAAAATCAGACTTATTATCTTTTGTTTAGTTCAGGAATTCAAAATTGAGTAGGGCCTCAAGATGTACTTTCTTTAGGAAGATGCCAAATGAAATCACTAATAATAACAAATTGCATCTTTGTAATTTTTTATATTTAGTGAATAGGAATAAAATAAATAAAACTGATCATTCTTCCCTCTCCATCTTGGAACACCTTATGTTCACCACAAAGAGTCCCAGCTTCCTTTAAGGTACTTTCTTTTTTGGTTTTTGCAAGGCAATGATATTAAGTGACTTGCCCAAGGTCACACAATTATGTAATTATTAATTGTCTGAGGTCACACTTGAACTCAGGTCTTCCCAATTCCAGGACTGGTGTCTATCCACTGCACCACCTAACTGCCCCAAAGATACTTCTTAAGCATCATCTTCTGCATTATACCTTTCCAGATCCCTTCCTAAGTTCTAGTGCCCTCCTTTCCAAATTATCTTGTATTTAACTAATTATATATATATATATATATATATTTTATATATATAATATATATGTACACATATGTATATATAATATTTGCAGAGTGTCACAGACATCTTAATGCTGGTTAGCTTTATAATAGCAGTATTAAGTTATAACTTGAAATGCTATGAAGATTTTTAGGATGACATGTATTTGTTTGCATTCCCTTTATATTTATAACTCCTGGTGACTACTGGAGCAGTTTGCCACCTCCTTCTCCAGTTCATTTTACAAATGAGGAAACTGAGATAAACAGGTTTAAGTGACTTGCCCAGGATCATACAGTATCTGAGGATCAGTTTTGAATTCAGAAAAATGAGCTTTCCTGACTCTAGACCTTGCAATGTATCCATTGAGCTACCTAAATGTCCTGAGACTGAATCACCCTAGCATATTCTTTGAGTGTATATTTTTATGTTTTCCATGAATTAAAAGATTTTCAGTTTCATGATTACTCAAAAATTACTGAATATTAACTGACAGAATCATGGAATTTTAGAGTCAGAAGAGATCTTAGCGATTCCAGTACTGTTACTTACTGCTTCTATGACCTTACCCAAGTTACTTTGCTTTTCCAGGCTTCAGTTTCCTCATCTGTTAAAAAAAAAAAAAAAAAAAGTTGACCTAGATGAATTCTGAGGCCTTTTCCAAATCTAAATTCATGACCCTGGAAACCTGTAATCTAGTCTAACCTCTACATTTTTCAGGCATAAAGATTGAGACCAAAAGAAGTGATTTCTCAAGATCATATGGTTAGTCAGTAGTACAGTAGTACAGAAGAAAAATAGGTCTCCTGACACCTGGTCCAGTACTCTTTCCATTACACTATAATTCCTTCCCTCTAGTTTTGCTATATAAATGTACTTGATTTAACTTTGAAATTAGGTGCCCCTGCTGAACCCACCATTCTGCTCCAGGAAAACTTTTGATTTTTGTTTACTGTTATAAAGTTTTTGACCTTCACCAAGAGACTCATAAATAAGGAAGGTATAAGTCACTTTCATAAGCAGTCCTTGAAAAAGCTTCACTAAGCTTGACCCAGTGGACCTGGGCCTGTCATTCAACTATCACCCAACTGAGCCCATTCTACAAAGTGACCCAAATATATCAAGTGTCATGGGAAGGAAAATGTTTTCACTAAAAGAGTACCTCCTCCACCAATTCATAATGCTGGCCCTGCCTCAGTAAATCTCAACTAGACTTTCTATGAGACTGTCGGGGAAAAGAACAGCAGGGAGATACATTCCCCTTGAAAATTCTACCTTCTAGTTGAATATCTTAGACATTTTCTCAACCACTTTGATCCTTTAATAAAACATTATTTATATGAAGGTTCCCTTCAGATTCATTATCTAAATAATGATAATAACAATCATAACATTTATGAAGCAGTTTAAGATTTGCAAAGAGTTTTATATGTATAATCTAATTTGATCTCAACAATCTGAAAAAAAGAGGTAGGGGTCTTTTTATTTCCCCCTTTAACAGAATAGGAATGGGAAGATAAGAGCAATTAAGTGACTTAAGGGTCACAGAACTAATCAGTATCTGACAAAGGATTTAAACTTAGGTCTTTCTGACTTCAAGTACAATCCTCTACCTACTATAGTACCTATATACCTATTACTTGTTCCTTAAAAAAATCAAACTTAAATTAATAGGAAGGAAAACTTGGAAGTCATCAAAGTACTTTTTCCAGGAATGCTGAAATGATTTAAGAATTTTATTGTTGTGGAGTGAGAATGGCAAAGGATTATCTGTGTTCTCACACAATATTGGAAAATCCTTTCTTTAACTTAATTTTCAATTTAATTTCAATTTTCAACATTCATTTTTGAAAGATATTGAGTTACAAATATTTTCCCTTTGTCACTTCTAACCCCTTCCCCAAGACAGCAAGCAATCTGATATTGCTTATTACATGTTCAATCATGTAAGACATATTTCCACATTAATCATGTTGTAAAAGAAGAAACATCTAAAGGAAAATAACTATAATAAAAGTAAAAATAGTATGATTCGGTCTGCTTTCAGACTCTATTTGTTCTTTCTTTGGATGTGGATAGCATTTTCCATCAACTATGATGGATGCAGCTTCTCTCAACAGTTCAGAGACCTAGGACAACCCTGCCATCCATATCCAGAGGGGAGAAAAAATACAGAATCTGAATAGATATTATGTTCACTTTTTTAAAACTTCTCTTATATTTTTTCTTCTTATCCCATGATTTTCTTTCTTTTCCCTTAGTCCTAATTCCTCATACACAAAATGACTGATATATAACTATTTTACTCACAAAGGTACATGTACAACTTTAACCAGACTGCTCATGCTGAGGGGAGGGGTGTGGGAAGGAAGGGTGATAGAAAAATGTGTAATTTATAGATATGCAAATGAATGAATGTTGGAAAAACTCCCATAATATGTGTTTGGAAAAATAAAATATCAATTAAAAAAAAGAATGAGTGGATCAAACAACAAATCATAGGAATAATCAACAATTTCATCCAAGACAATGATAACAATGAGACATCATACTAAAATTTAGGGGATGCATCAAAGCAGTTTTTAGGGGAAATTTTATCTCTAAATACTTATATGAATAAAATAGAGAAAGAGTAGGTCAATGACTTGGGCATCCAACTTAAAAAAGCTAGTAAAAGAGTAAATTAAATTTCCTCCCCCCCCAAAAAAAAAGTTGTATTGCTGAGAACCAAGTCTATCATAGTAGATCATTGCATAGGGTTACTATTAATGTGTAACGTTTTCCTGATTCTGCTCACTTCATTCAGCATCAAAATTTTTCCAGTTTTTTCTGAAATCTGTCTGTTCATCATTTCTTAAAGCACAATAGTATGAAAGTACCTTTTAAAGGAGGTAGACCTGGCTATTAGAAGATGTATTTTGACATCTTTTGTCTAAGATAGAGAAAAAATGTTTTTGTTCTCTTATATCAAGAGAATTGCAGATGATATTTCCCCATACAGGGGCAATTAAACTGACCTGGAATCAGGAAGAACTAAGTTCAAATTCAGCTTCTACTGCTTACTACTTATGTGATGTTAGGAAAGGCATTTAACCTCAGTTTCTTCATCTGTTTAATGGGAATGGTAATAATACCTAACTCCCAGGATTGTTGTGAAGATCAAATGCCAAGCAAATAGTAAGCAATATATCTATACATACACACACACACACATACATATATATATATAATATATGCACTATTATAATTGTTATCTCTAAGAGAAAAAGGGCTTAAATTTCATAAAAGAAATATCACATGAAGAAACAAAACACCATCTTTCATCTCCAGATAATAATACAATGGGACAGAATACTTAAAGGTGATAAAGATTGCTGGAGATGTTTAGGTTTCTAGCTTGGATGGAAATTAATGTCTAAAAGTAGAGTGTACACAGATTTACTTAGAAGGCTATCTCCTAAACCAAGGCAAAAAACAAACTCTATGTGGAAGTATAGTAGCCAATTTTCCTAAAAAGTATCTAGGTTACAAATTAAGGGTCAGTTTTTTAAGTTCAGTAGTTACAAATAGTTGATCATTCATCTAAATGATTTTTTTTTGCAAGGCAGTGGGGTTAAGTGACTTGCCCAAGGTCACACAGCTAGGTAATTATTATATGTCTGAGATCAATTTGAACTCGGGACCTCCTGACTCCAGGGCCAATGCTCTATCCACTGCATCACCTAGCTGCCCCCTCCAAATGATATTTTGATTAAATCTCAAAGTGAGTAAAATTAATCTTTTCTGGAACTCTGAATTGAACATGAAATTAAAATGAATTTCACAAATAATAACACAAATAATAACCATCTATCCATTGCACCACCAAATGTGATGTCCTTCTTGGTATAAAGAGAAATATCAGTAGCTCTGAATGCACATATATATATATATATATATGTATATATATATATATATATGCATATATACAGCCTTGTATATAAAGAAACATCAGCCCTGTGTGAAGAAACCAAAGTACAAACAGCCCTGACTGGAGAGACCAGTCCATCATCACAATCTGAATATGTTACATAATTAATATGATTATGTCTCATTCATTTGAACAAGTTTGAAGTTTGTAACCAGCCTGCCACTACCAAAATTTTAAAAAATGGGCCCAATTTTAAGTTATTAATACCTTATTCTAACTTCAGTTAAATGGATTTCATTAATTACCATTGCAAAATGACATTCCTAAGTCTTTCAAAAGCAATCTAAATTTCACATATCCCACAAAATTACTGTCCTTTCACTTAGAAGACATATGACAGGTGCAAGCCAAAATTGGTACATCCATATCATTCACAATCCTAGAAATACAGGGTATCAAAGCACTTTAGATAGAGCATTGGACCTGGAGTCAGGAAGATCCTAGTTGAAATCTGGCCTCAGATTTTAGCTTTGTTTTCCTGGGCAAATCATTTAGACTAAGTTTAATAATGATAACTACCTCCCAGGGGTGTAGTAAGAATCAAATGAGAGAATATTTGCAAAGTAACACAGTGCCTACCACAGTGAAAAGAATATAAATGCTTATTACTACTACTACTACTACTACTACTACTACTACTACTACTACTACTACCACCACTACTACCACCTTAGAACTGGAAGGGACCTCAGAGGTCATTCTTGTCATACAACTATGACAATATATATAGGTATATATATAGGTATATATAGGTAATTAGGGAGGAGGTTTGAGAAGATCTTTCTGTATAAAATGATACTCTAACATCTCAATAACAGGTGCACCCTGGTGGGAAGAAGCTGCAAAAGGGAAAATTTAGATTTATTGTCTCAAAATGTACCCTAATAACTCAAGTACTCCTAAAGGGAATGGGTTGACTTGGGATATGGCAGGTTCCAGTCTTTGGAGGTCTGACATCAGAGGTTGAGTGACCACTTTCAGTGGAGTTCCTTTTCAGATGACTACAGAGGTATCTTCCAAGTGATTGAGTCTCTTCATGTATAAAATTAGTCAAAAAATGCAAAAATTAATATTAGTACTGGCAGAGCCATGCATACCCAAAATGTAGTAAATGGAGCAACCACCTCAAGCAATCTTCCCATTAGGTGGTAATTCAAAAAGGCAGCAGATAGGGCAAGAAATCGTAATGCCAGTCAGTAGAAGACAGGGAGTGAGGAGGGGGGAGAGAGAGAGAGAGAGAGAGAGAGAGAGAGAGAGAGAGAGAGAGAGAGAGAGAGAGAGAGAGAGAGAGAGAAGAAACAGAAATGAATAAATAAAAGGAGCTGAGGCTCATTTGTGTACAATCATTCTATCAATCCCTGAAAAGTCACTAAAAGCAAAGAGGGAAGGAAGGCTTGTCTGAAACTCTTCCCCCTCAGGTTATCTTTACTCTGACTTTTTTTTTCTTCTTAAAGGCAGTATTTTTCATCTCCATAAAATATTTTTGGAGACTTTGGTAGATGAGAAAGGAGAGTCACAACTCTCTAGGAATGGCTCTGGGCCACTATTTGTTTGTACAACTACATGCATAGATAGTTTTCAACATTCATCTTGGGGTAAGATTCGAGTTCCACATTTTTCTCCCTGCCTTCCTTTACTCCCCCTCTCACCTTGACAGCAAATAATCTGATGCCATGACATGGACAAGCATATGAAATGAATGAGTGGGGGCGGGGGATATGCTGTGCTAAGTCACCAGGCTCACTTTCTCTTCCACTGGGTCCAGTGACCAGACATGAATTGGGATGACTGAAGTTGCCCCGGATGCAAGGCAATCAAAGTTAAGTGACTTGTCTAAGGTTGCCTAAGTGTCTAGTGTCTGAGGCTGGATTCAGACTCCCATGTTTCTGACTTCCAAGACCAGTGCTCTATCCATTGTGCTACCTAGCTACTTAAGTAATCTGATATAGGTAATACATATACATGTACATCTATGTGAAACATATTTCCATATTAGTCACATTGTGAAAAAAGAATCAGAACAAAAGGGGAAGAAACCATAAAATATAAAACTAAAAACAGAAACCAGAAACATTAAACCATAAAAAACTGAAAATAGTATCCTTTGATCTACATTCAGATTCCATAGTTCTTTCTCTGGATGTGGATAGTATTTTCCATTATAAATCCTTTAGAATTATCTTTGAATTCTATTGCTGAGATGAGCTAAGTCTGTCATAGTTGTTCATCACACTATGTTGCTGATAATGTGTACAATGTTCTCCTTGATTCTCTAGATTTTTCTTTTAGTGTGATTTTTTTTTCTTCATTCAATAACCACTTGGGACCAAAACCTCAGGATCACTAGATTACAGCTGTTAACAGTAAAAACCTATAGGAGTAAAAAGATATAGGGAATGAGTTCTGGTTTGAATGCTTTTTCTTATTCCTTGATGTAAAAGGATGTGTCTGTAAATTCCATTTTTCCACAGTTCTTGAGGGAGAGAACCTCATTCATGGGGGAGGATGATTGGAGAGTAGAAGAGAATCAGGCTGTTGTGCATTATATCTCCCAGAAATCTCTGTGTGAGTTGTCAGCTTGGGGACATCACTGATTCTGTAGCATAGGAGATAATTTTTTTAAAGCACCGCAAGATGGGGAAGGGAAGGAGGAAGGGAAGAATCATACAGACACATGCTAAGTCCTTTACAATCATCTCATTTGATCCTTACAACAAAGCTGGGAGGTAGATGCTATTATTATCCCCATTTGACAGATGATGAAACTGAGGTAAACAAGTTGAGTGACTTTCCCAGGGTCATAAGGCTTGTAATCTGCTTCTACCCAAAGCTGCCAGGTAAGTACTGTGGTAGATATGGCTTCTAATTAATAGAGAAAATGCCAAGTCGATGTTGAGGACTGGAATGAGGGGCAAAGATATTTTGAGAGATACTTGACGTTTCTTCCTTAAGGATATGATTTCTCTCTCATCACATTCAACTTAGATCAATGTATACCATGGAAACAATGTAAAGACTGGCAAATTGCCTTCTGTGGGGGGTGGGGGAGGGAAGAAAGATTAGGGGAAAATTGTAAAATTCAAAATAAATAAAATCTTTCAAAATTTTAAAAATAAAAATTTTAAAAAGATATTTTAAGAGCTTTTAGGGAAGAGGAATGTGCAGTTCTACACATTTTTCAGGAAAGAGGAGAAAAATGACATTCAAAGCTGCAGATACATGGGCGAAGTCAGATTCTCAAAACTTCCTAGATTTCCAACTTTTCTCCCTAGAAACTTTGGAGAGCTTTCCATTGGGTAAGATTAGAGCTTAATCTAAGCTCATATTTTTATCTTGTTTTCATCTAATGATCTCTTGCTCTTATGTATTTCAGGGATATGCTAATCTGTTCACCTCCTCCTATTCTCTGATTATTTAGATAAATGTTTCTGATCCTTGTTTGTTATTTGTGATGGTCTTCAGTGTAACTAACATTCAGTAGTAAATAGAAATTAAAACTGGCAAACTAAGGTCTAGCAAAGAGAGAAGAATCTCTTAAAATCATACCCCAGACAGGCAATCCTTAGAAAGGCAGACAGAGATAATTCTTGTCTGATATCCCTCTTGGAGACAGGAGGGGAAAAAAAAAACACCAAGTCTTAAATCTGTATCCCTTCTTAGCCCTTTGCTCAGCATATTGATTGTGAGGCAATCCTCAGAAGTGGTCCAGGTCTAAGAAGACATTCATCTATGTGCCCATAGGCCTCAATTAGACAACCTATGTTTACCTACATAGCTTACCTGAGCATATAAACAAGAAAACAATAAAGAACAGTCACATTCACAAAAAATCATATGGCTCTGCCAACCTGAATTCTGGTTGGCCACAAGAGCTTTAGTAGGAGGGTTCCTTAGACATCAGGGTTCTCAGGCTAGCCAGCGTAAGTAATGCAAGGCAAGTTGTTAGTGAGATGCATTTTGAACTCTCAGTTTCAAGAATGTTAATCATGTCAATAATCACACTCCAGTTCTGAGATAGAGGAATTAATCAGAAGATTGATTAGTGAGTCCCTGGAGCTGTGGAAGATGACAGTCATCTGTGTATAAGTAACTGCAATATTGAGCACCTGATTTGGTTACTTACTAATTGCCTTGATAAGATAAGCAGCCTGACCTTGTGGCTAATGAGCTGGCCTCAAAGTCAGTAAGAACAGGTTCAAGTTTTGATTCTGACATATAATGGCTGTGTTATCCTAGTAAAATCCCTTAGCTTCTCCAAACTAAGACTATAAATTCTAGAGATTAGTACTAACTTGTACTGAGAGAGGGACTTCCTCCTTGAGACTTTTTCTCTTCCAATAAAAATCACAGGTCCAAGTCCCTGAATCTATTTATCTTGTGATTCTTAGTTAAGTGACATTTGTTTTTTAATCCCTTTAAAGGATTCAAAAATCTGGCATAATAAATAAGGACCCTAAGAAAACTTCAAACCCGTTTGTAACTAAGATGGAAGTGACAATATTTTGAATTGTTTGGGTTTTTCCCCAATGAATTCTCAATAGAGAAGCAATTTAAATCTCTTGAAAAATTTTCAAGAACTAATGAAAACTAAAAGTGGGAAAAGAAAGAACACCTGTAAACTAAAGCAATATGATTCACCAAGATTTTCTCCTTGCCCTGTTCCCAGCAATGAGTTTTAATTAAGAAAAACATCACTGCTCTCAATATCAAATTCAATTTAAGTGAATTGGGAAGAATTCGACTGTAAAATAAGATCAATGTCATCTGAAAAGGAAAACTACTCCCCCCCCCAAATTCCTTCCAGGGCAATGCCTTGGGCAAACATTGTTAAAATACTAAATGCATTTGAGAGCAAGAGGGAAAATGTAGGCAGCCAGGAAAAATTGTTTCTTAATTTTCCTGTAAACCTCTTCTGCAACATCCCTCATCTGAGATCAAACAACCAGCATGTGGTTTGTTGTGCATATGGAAAAATGGCCAGGAGCCAGCAAGACAAGAAAGCAGGTGTTTGATTGTGTATTCTATAGCTACAGGCAACCACATTTTTAGTGAGCTTTTCTTCCCTTCTGCAGATACAAAAGAAGGTGGCATGGGCTCATATGGTTATTTGCTACATAGAGTTATTATAAGTGATCCTCACTTTGGCTGAACATATGTGTTCCAAGAATTTGCTTAGCTTTCAAAGAAACTGATCCTGGCCATTCTTCCTAGATGGCAATATGATCTGAGCAGCTAATATAAGCAGCTCACTGCCAGTTGGATCATTATAATAAATAGACTATAGCTGATTGGTTAAAATCAAAGTTCATTAACATGGGTCTAATGGGTCTAAGTCCAAGGCATGACTTGGTATAGTTAGTTAAGAGGACTGGAGATAGAATCTGAAGGAATCTACATTTGTATCATGGGTAATGAAACAATGAGCTTAATCATTTAAGTTTTCCAAAATTTTTTCATCTGAAAAAAATAAAAAATTCTCATTTTATTTACCATTGTTCTGAAGATTTCAATGCACAGGATTCATTCATTGAATATCTTACAACATTTAAATTGCTACATAACTATGTTGTAATTATTACTGTCATATGCATATAGACAAAATCATATATTTATTAGTAAACAGTGGCAACCCCAGGTGCAAAACAATGAGTTGGTTGTAATAATGACTATATCTGGAACATACAGAGAAAATTTTATAAAATGGGTTCATTTCAGTAAAGCAAAATGTCATTCTGAAAACCTTTCCATTTCATCTTTTCCATTCTTCAAAGTCCACCTCCAATCCTACACCTTCCATGAAATCTTCTATAAGTATTCCAGGTTTCATTGATCTTCTCAGAATTCTTACAGAATCCACATACACACACAAATATATGAATATACGAGTGTATAAAATATGTTGCATATATATACATATATATGTATTTATGTCTTACAGAAGTATTCCATTGAGGGGAGTCAGGGAGAAAGGATTTTTCTCCATAAATTCTAATCCAGCCTCAAATATTTACTAGCTGTGTGACCCTGGGTAAATCATTTAACCCTGTTTTCCTCAGTTTCCTCATCTGTAAAATGAACTGGAGAAATGACAAACCACTCCAGTATCTTTGCAAGAAAATCCCAAGTGGGATCACTAAGAGTCGGATACAACTGAAATGACAAAAATTAATAATAATAATCATTCATTTTTCATTGTATTAAAGCTTATCATTCCAAGAAGATGGTAAGCAAGTTGAGAAAATGTTGTTTATATTTCTATATCTCACATAATTCCTGGCTTCTTGAACTACTTCTACCCATTCCACCCCCAGGGTGATCCCATATATCTAGTCTTATATTTCTAAAGCAACAGACACTTGCAGAGTTTTGCTCTGATTGACAGGTCTTCTACAAAATAAAATCATAGAACCAGAAGATTGACGGTTGGAAGGGATTTTAGGGATCATCTAGGTATGATAAAGAGTGGAATAATATGTAGAACATAAGACTTGGGATCAAGAAGGTCTGAGTTTGAATCTAGACTCAGACATGTCCAACCTGTGTGACTCTAAGCAAGTCACTTAACTTCCTGGGTCTCAGTTTCCTCATTTAAAAGGGGATTGAACTTGATGATATCTACTGACCTTTCCTTCTCTAATCCTAATGCAACTCCTTCATTTTATAAATGAGGAAGCTGAAACCAGGATACACTTGCATGCCTCACATCAAGATCAATGGTCACTACACTATTCTTATCACCAAACTGTATTTGTCAGTATTAAACTTTGGAGCTCATTTTACTCCTACCCAGGTAAATGGTTTCCCAAGGTCATAATCTGTTTGATATAGTCTCTCCATCTTGATCCCTGCCTCTGCTTTTCAAGCTCCACACCTAGGTTCCTGTATCCTGAAACGTTAATAATAGCTAGGAAGGTTTGCAACATGCTTTACATGTCATCTCATTTCTTCCTCACCGTCCCACACCCAATTCAGTTTATCTAACTATACTAACAGAATGCTCCTGATCTGTGTCCAAGATGATCTTCTAAGTATATCCCACCCACATTAGAAGCATATTTCCTACCTGTTCTTCCCTCCCAGAAATGACTTCTTACACACACACTAGTCACATATGCATACACACACACACACACACACACACACACACACACTGACCATGGCTTCTTGCTCCTTTTACTCTTGAGTTGGGGGGCATCAAGTTCCCTTGGATTTATCCAGACTCCTTGACCCTGCATAAGGACTATGTAGCCTTAATACAGAGCCAAGCTCTTACTTTCAAGTATTCCACTGAATTATTATTTGATTGACAATTTGCTATTGGCTAGTTTTTGTTTGGGGTTTTTGTTTGTTTGTTTTACTAAATTCCTAATAACCATGACTGAGTCAGTGGAAAAATGCCCCTGACTAAGGATAACTAAGACTGAACACACAAGGTCAGAACAATGACCAGGACCCTTACTAGCTGTTTGATGACCTTGAACAAAGTCTCTTAACAGTCAGTTGTTGAACCAATGATAATATTGTTATTTTTTCCAAATTTATTTCTATGTTTAAACTCGATTTGAATTTTTCACTTTCAAATAGTGTTTTATAGACTTTGCAAATCTGGTCAACATACTGAAAACCAGAGCTATCACCTTGCCAACTAAGTCAGTATGGTCAAATTTACAGCTTTTTCCAATAACAATATATGATTGTAAGAGTCAGACTATAAGGAAAACTGAGCCCTACGGAATCAATACTTTCAAACTGTGATACTGAAGAAGACTTTTCAGAGTCCCTTAGAGAGCAAGGAGGTCAGATCATTATTCACTGGAAGGTCAGATACTGAAGCTGAAGTTTAAATACTTTGGTCACATAATGAGAAGACAGGACTCACTGGAAAAGACCCTGATGTGGGCAGAGATTGAAGGCAAAAGGAAAAGGATGCAATAGATAGATAGTATCAGGGAAACAATGAACATGAGGACTATGATATTAGGGAGGTGATGCTATGACAACCATGTGAATTGGAATTGAGTAAGGGAGTGCTGTGCTAAGTCACCAACCTCACTTTCTCCTCCAGAACTATCTAGGTCCAATTGCCAGATATGTGTATCAAGATACCTGGAGATAGCCCTGGATGCAAGGCAATCAGGGTTAAGTGATTTGCCCAAGGTCACACCGCTTGTAAATATTGATTTTGTAGGGCTCAGTTTTCCTTATAGTCTGACTGGATTCGAACTCCCATCCTCCTGACTTCAAAACCAATGTTCTATCTACTGTGCCACCTAACATCCCCACAACAAAACATAGTCTGGGTATCATAACTTAATTGTAAGATTATTTGAAGTACACAATTTATGTATCAACTAATAGAGCTATTAATTCATCAAGATACCTGAGTTAGCTATCTAGAGTTTAAATCATACAAATTCAACATTTTTCAATATTTATGGCTATTTGAAATTGCCTTTTATTTCCTTTAATCACATATAATTGTAGGGTTTTCCCCTTAGAGAATAGTCATTCCTAGGTAATACAATTAACCTAAGGGAAGTAAGGATTTTTTTCTAAATTATCCAAGAGTGTGAGAAGCAGGATGACATAGTAGTCAGAGGGCTCCCCAACTTCAAAACCAGGAAGGATTCAATTCCTGCATCTGGCACAATTCTAGTTGTATAGAGATGGGCAAGTCACTTAATCTCAACGTACTCTGGGTTTTTCAACATGAATGGAAACAGATCTGTACCAAAAGATAAATAAGAATTTTTTTACTTAGACACAAATGTTTGCCCAAATGAGCAAACTCCCCTAGAAGGGCAAAGAGAAACACATTCTCCAATTGTTCTGAAATTATTTTTTATATTTTGATTTTAACTTCCAGAAAGACATTTCCCTGCAAGTTTCTGGAGTGCAGAGATATGGAAACTGAAATCTCCTTTAGACCTTGTTCTCAACTCCAATGCCTCAGGTAGAATTCAAGTTCCTTGAAAGTAAGAACCGGTTTTGTTTTTATATGCTTATACCCAGGACTCCATACCATGCTAAACAATTGCTTTTTCATTTCATTCATGTCTCCGCCTTGCCTAGCATGATGGCAGGCACATAATAGAAACTTTATAAACAGTTGTTGGTTAATTGATTGACTGAATGATGGAGTTTTCTTTCTGTGAATTGAAATTCCTGGAGAAATTTCCTCTTTCGACAGAATCCATCTAATGTGTGAGTCTTATTCTCCTTGTTCCCTCCTTCATCCCAGAGCTTATGAGGAAAATTTTCCATATCCATGAAGTTGGATAATGATAAGAGAGAATAGAATGATTGCTGAGTACAACATTTTAAGAAAAAATAAAGCAATTGCACAGAAGTGGAAATCCCCAGCCACAACCAATAAAGAGTTGATTGAACCACAGCAATGAGCTATTTGGCAGGTCAAAACATAGACTTTGCCAAGGAAATAATGAGCCCCAAAAACAAAGCCTGGTCTCTTCCATTATGAAGTGGATGAACTAAGATTACATAAATCTATACACAGGGATACAGAGATCTTAGGTAAAACAAGGCATCCTTTCAGCAGTTCCAAAGCTTACTGATATTTTCTGCTCATCTATAAGAAGTTGCATCATCATTTCAAGACTGAAATTTTGCAGAGAAAGCCATCAAATGCAGAGGTGCTACACATTAGATGAAATGTGCTTCCTTTAATAGGCACTGATGATTTTTAGCTGAAGTTTGTAAGAAACATTGATATTGAGAGTTGCATGGTACCCTAAAATCAGGATAGATCACAATGGAAATTTCCTCATACCAACTAGGTGCTAGATTTTTTAAAAATGTGTATACACATGTATACATATTTTATAAAAATGGTAGGTTCATCTCACATCTATAATTGTGTGTATGTGAGTTTATAGGGTATTTAAAGAGTATGAGTACTTCTAATACAACTTGTCAAACCTTTTGGGGGGCTGCTCATTCACTTTAGTATTTACTAGGCTCTTAACTCTCACCTGTGGCTCCAAGATGCTGTGCCACACTCCAGGAGACCATCTCAGCAAATGGACTAAACCAGGTTTAGGGTGATTGACAAGTTAGAAGAATGTCCACCCCAAGCATGTGAAGACCTCCTAGAGGAAAAGATGGAAGAGAACAACTTGTTCCAATAGCCATGAAGATAACTGAAGCAGACACTGCAGAGCACTTACAGTTTGGGCAGAGATCAAAGAACTAAGATCATCCATTGCAACCCAAGCCATCACCAGTCATCTTGACTTTTGTCTTACCATTGGACTTTGATGATTGTGGAAGAGAGAGAGAGACTGATGACTTTGTGCAACTCTGCTTCACTTAAATCCAATTCACATGCAAGTTAAGACCACCTCATGATATTATTGGTCCTCTGTGAAAGAAGGACAAACAGCACAATGTGTGTGTATATATATATGTGTGTGTGTGTGTGTGTGTGTGTGCGTGCATGTGTGTGTATATAAAGAGACACACATAAGCATTTTGCTTTATATATCTATACATATATATATGCAAACATATATCTAGATATAGATGATATCAAGATCAAGATATTTGATATAGATATATGATCTAGAGCTATAAATTCTTTAGTCTAAAGATCTGTAGGTAACAAACTCTCTACCAATAAATTAGACCTACTTTGCAACATAACAGTCTTAGTAATGTTTATTCTTCATTCTCGAAGACAACCATGACATCAGGAAGGTGATGCACATAAATCATATTTGAATGAGGGGAGGCTGTGCTAAGTCACCAACCTCACTTTCTTCACTTTTCAATGGTCAGATATGAATCAAGATGACTGGAGATGGCCCTGGATGCAAGGCAACCAGGGTTAAGTGACTTGCCCAGGGTCACACAACTAGTTAGAAACAAGTGTCTGAGGCCAGATTCAAAACTCCTGTCCTCCTGACTCCAAGGTCACTGTGCCAGATGCAGTGGGAAAGAGTCTTAGAGAGTGATGTTGGATACTAAGAGGTTAAGGGACTTGTCCAGGAAAACACAACTAATAAATGTCATAATTTGAATATAACTAGGGCTTGAACTCCAGTCTTCCTGAATCTAAGGCTAGTTTTTATAGCTCCAGGGTTTTGATGTTGTCTGATAGTAAATTACCTGATATGAAAACTCCCTTTTCAAATACAGATCAGCTAATCATGGATAACTGGTAGTCTTTAAATGTGGTCTGGAGCACTGAGATGTCCAAAGATTTAGCCATGGTCACATAGCCAACTAATTAATTTGAATATATATATATATATATATATATATATATATATATATATATATATATATATATATTAGCAGATCAGAAGACCACAAGAATGATCCAGGCACCAGCCCTGGAGTCAGAAGGACTTGAGTTCAAATCCAACCTCAGATACTTGATACTTACTAGCTGTGTAACCTTGGGCAAATCACTTAACCTCATTCATTGTCCAACCAAAAAAAAAGTTAAAAAAAAAGAATTACCTGAGTCCCAGGCCATGAGAATGCTTCTCTTAGGAGCATCAATTCCTTTACTCCTGTTATGATCTGAAAATCACCCCATTTCCCTTCACTGGATGAGAAAAAAAATGTGCATATAATCACATCCCTTATCTATATCCCATGCCTATATCTGATTATACCTTTGAATCTCTGGTAACCATGATGAGCTCAGGGATTCTTAGTCATTTGGGGAGGAGGGGGAATCGTGAATTCTTTGACAATCTCAAAGTACTGTTTTTAAATGTTTACAATATAGTACCAAGATTACAAAGCTATTTACTTAGTTATAATTTTTTTTAAAAAAGCAAAAAAATCATCTCAGGGTATAGAGCTATCTTCTGCCCCAAAGCTTTCTTCCCATACCCCATTCCCCATATTCCTTAGACCCTAAGGCTTCCATCTTGTGAGCTATAATGGGGCCAATAAGGGCACACTGTCTTTAATGTCATTGGCTAACCTTCCTCTTCTGTGAAAACCTCAGAGTCCCAAAGTGCAGTTTCAGCAGACTAGAACAAACTAGTGTAATAATAAATTTTGTCCTTCATTTTTGAAGATCATGACATCAGGGGGATGATGCCATGACAAGAATATGAATTGGATTTGAGTGAGGGGAATGCTGTGCTAAGTCACTAGCCTCACTTTCTCCTCCAGAACCATCTGGGTCCAGTGGACAGATATGAATCAGGTTCACTGCAGATGGCCCTAGATGTCAGACAATGGGGATTAAGTGACTTGCTCAAGATCTCACAGCTAGAAAGTGGCAAGTGTCTGAAGTTGGATTTGAACTCCTATACTTTCCATAGCCAGTGCTCTATAAAACACTGACTTGGAATCAGGAAGACTCATCTTCATGAGTTCAAAACTTGTCTGAGACACTTTCTAGCTGTGTGACCCTGGTCAAATCACTTAGTCCTTTTGCCTCAGTTTCCTCATCTGTAAAGTGAGCTGAAGAAGGAAATGGCAAACTGCTCTAGTATTAAAGTTTGGAGAGGATAATAAACTAAGCTATTGAAATATAAGTGCAATCTAGTTTATCAAATAGAAAGTTTCTCATTGACTTTTTTTTGGTTTTTTGCAGGACAGTGGGGGTTAGGTGACTTGCCCAAGGTCACACAGCTAGGTAATTATTACATGTCTGGGGTCACATTTGAACTCAGGTCCTCCTGACTCCAGGGCTTGTGCTCTATCCACCGCACACCTAGCTGCCCCTGATTGACTTTTAAAGATTTTTAGAATCTGGTCCCTTCCTATCTTCTCATTCTTCTTACACTTTACTCCCCTCCACCAATTCTATGTAGGTACATTGGTCTATAATTAATTCCTCCACTGAACACCCCATTTCCCATCACCTGTCTTAGTCTATCCACATTATCTCTATTTCTTACTTTCTCTTCAGGACTAAGTTCAAATCTTCCTTTCTTTTCCCTTCAGTTACTAATGATTTCCCTTTTCAGATTACTTTCACATTTTCATTCTGTATCTTGCAAGGACCTATTGTCTACAAGTTGTCTCCCCCCCCCCATTACACTATGATTCTCTTGAAGACAGGAATTGGGGTTTTGCCTCTTTTTGTATCTACAATATTTAGCATAGTTTCTGACTCATAATAAGCATTAATAAATACTTGTTGACTCTCAGTATCCCTGGAAGGCAGAGAGAATGGCATTGAGGAATAGGACAGAAGCAAAGAAGAAAGGTCTATCTGTGAGATGAAAAAAATAGAAAAAGATGAAACTAGAAGCCAGATTTCTGCGAGATTACCTTCTCCTAGGTCACTGTGGAAGGCAGAAATCACTGTTTGCATTAGCACATTAGCAAGAGTCTGCTTAGAGAAGATCAAATGCACCTGGATAAGCAGCAGTTGGATAGCAATAGAAGAAACAAGAAAGCAGTCTAAAGAAAATCTTTTCACAGAAGCTCCCATGTCAGACCCCTAACAAAGCAAACAGTTAGCTGACCCCAGTGATTAGGAGAGTTGAGCAACAATAACCCCCGGAGAACTGGAAAACTCAGTATGGAAGACAAGGGAAATGTTTCAGTGGCTTTTAGAGACTGCTTTTCCAGAGCCAATTAATGACTATATGTATGCAAAATATTGGTTGGTCTCTCTGAAAGAGGAGGTGAAAGACTGAAGAAATGTCTTTTCCCCCTACTTGTCTGGGAGAATGAAATATTACTTGAAAGAATGGGGAAAACACCATAGTGGGAGGAGAAGACAAAAAAAACACTATTGGGAGTAGAATCCAAATCTTCATCATGGGAAAGAGGAATGTGACAGAGAAGCAAAGGAAGAAGGAACCCTGAAAATGTCACTGTAGAATAATATCTACCTTTTATATAGTGACTTAAGGTTTATAAATGTTATCTCATTTGATGCCCACAACAATCCTGAAAAGGAGGTGCTATTATTAGATCCATTTTTGTGGATAAGGAAACTGGGGACAAACAGAAGTTATGACTTGCCCAGGGTCATGTAATTAGAGGTATATGAAGAAGGATTTGCACTCAGGTCTTTATGACTCTAATTCCAATGCTCTGTCCATTGTGCCACCTCACTTTCCAAATATAGTAGCTTCCAAATTCTTCCCATAGAGTGATGAGGACAAAGCAAGTTCTTGTATTGTACATGATGATGAGACTACCCAGGAACTCCAAGGAAAGGCACTTGTGGGAAATCGATTTCATTAAATTTGGTTGTTAGAGATCAACATCATGTTCAGTTCTGACTGTGAAACATGAATTCAACTGTACCACATAGAAACAAAAGGCAAATTTTAGTGGTTGATGACTCCCTGATGCCAAGTTCAGAGGGAAGAGTGAATGCTGTGTAAAAACAATAAAACAAATGAGAAGATATGTGCCTAGATGAAAATCCATGAACCAGAGGGGAATTAGCATGGGGGAGAACATTTAGATGAAGATCAATAACAGAGAAAGAGAAGAAATAATGTTGTAGTAGTATATTACTGAATGCATATCCAGAAGGAGGAATTGAATAATGAGTTCCAGAAGTAAAGAACAAAGCTAGCACAAAGGCATAATATAATAGCAATTGGGGACGTACTTATGTCTGTCTCAGCTAAAGGCAGAGCAGCTGGAAAATTCTTTACTTACCTTAATGATAATTATACACTTCAGGAAATGTAGATAAACCATTTTTCTGGACCATTATTTTGACCACCAAGGAGTAATTTTGAGACAGTGTAGTATAGTGGCTAAGGTGATACTTAGGAGACAGGAAAGCCTTGGTTCAAATCCTACCCCAAACACTCATTAGTCATACAGCCTTGGCCAAGCCTAATTTGACCTCTCTCAGCTACAGTTTCCTCAACTCTAAGATGAGTTGGTGACATTACCTACCTCAGTAAATTGATATAAGACTCAGATGAGGTAATCCATGGAAAGTATTTTGCAAACTTAAAAGAACTATATAAATAACAGCTATTACTAACTAGCTGTCAAAGTAGAAATGAATAGAAATGGAAGGATAGCACCATCTCCTCTTACAATTCATGATAAAGAAATATAAAAATTACTGAGCATGGTTTGATAGATACCTTAAATTTGGGTAAAATAGATTTCTAAGAGCCCAGAGAAAATAAGATCTCATAACCTAAGATTTTCCAGAAAACATAGATTCAAGAGGTAAGTAATGTTCTCAAGAATGAAATTCTGATGACATAACAAAAATGACCCTATGTATAGATAAGATGCATATTCATATTAGTAGAGAGGATCTCCTCACTGAAAAGTTCTCTGTGACAATGAAATCACCACTTTAGTCCTATTTCCTTTTTCATGCAATAGTAATAACAGAATATGAGCCTTGGGATCAGAAGAACCTAGACTTTGTTGTTTTCAAATCACTCTTAGTGCCACAGGCTCCTCCCTATATTTCTTATAGATCTGTCTTTGAGCCATTCTGGAGAGAGAAGCTTCCACTAGAGAGGTCTCTACAAGGATAAAAAGGAGAGGAAAGGAAGTAAGAAGATGGCCTAGATGGATAACTGAATGGGATATATGGTCTGGTCTGGGTCAAATTAGATAGAGTGGGTTACATGAGTTCACATTCATTCACCAAATAGGACAACTGCCAACCCTCCCCCTAGCCCCATCCAATACTATCTCTGGAAGTCCGGTGGTCTGAAGAATGCTTTAGCAGAGTGGATGACAAAAAAACAAAAGGGGTGGACAATTGGATAGATGTGAAGCTCATAAGAATATTGGACTAGAGAGGCTCTCACATGTTCCCACTAGCTCTAAAAATGACTATTGTCATCCTAGATCCATATCTGGCCACTGGACCCAGCTGACTCTGGAGAAGAAAGTGAGACTGGGGACTTAGCACAGCACCCCACCCCCCCACTCAAATTCAATTCATGTGCATAGCATGGTATCACCTCTCTGATGTCATAGTCTTTCTTGAGAACAAAGGACAAATATCATCATGGTTCCAGGAATGCTATATTCCAACAGAGTGATCAACCCACCCTATCCCCTCCCCTCACATGTGTTAAGTTCCATTAAAAAGCCTTGGGTCATGGTCTATACATATATAAAATTCCCTCAATTGCTTTGCCTTTAGAGTTTTAATCAAAAAGATGTTCAAGCTATTGAACCCAGTGGAAGTCCAAGGTTTTTTTTTTTTATGTTTATCTCAGGAAAGATTAAGTCCATCTGTTCTAGATTCCTTTATAATTAATCTATCATCTGACAAGCAGTTTCAGAAGGATTACTTGGTTGCCAAAAAGAATCATTTCTTTTTGAGTAGTGGAAAGAGCACAATGGAAAATATAGTGGAAAGAATGCAGGATAAGAAATCAGAAAACAGGATGGCTAGGCAGTGCAGTGGATAAAGCACCAATCCTGGAGTCGGAAGCACCTGAGTTCAAATCTATCCTCAGACACTTAATAATTACCTAGCTGTGTGGCCTTGAGCAAGTCACTTAATCCCATTTGCCTTGCACAAACCTTAAAAAAAAAGAAAAGAAATCAGAATACCTGGGTTCTACTCTCACTCTACCATTAATATCTGTGTGAACTCAAGCAAGTTATTTCACTGATTTGAAGTTTCCCTATATGTAAAAAAGAAGATAATATTGGCTTTTCAGGGCTGTTATTAATAATAAACTAAAAATAAATCACATTTCTAGTTTACAAAGTTCTTTCTATAAAACAACCCTATAAAATAGAGAATGCTAGTAAGCCACTTTATGGAGAAAGAAGTGAAGATACAATTTAAGTGATTTTTCTGTTGTCAAATTGCTGAGATTTTCATGTTCAAATATGTTTAACAAACTATGAATATTATAAACCTCTACATAATAATGCAATTCTAAGCTCTATAAAAAGTGTTAAATGGGGGCGGCTAGGTAGCACAGTGGATAAAGCACTGGCCCTGGAGTCAGGAGTACCTGAGTTCAAATCTAGCCTCAGACATTTAATAATTACCTAGCTGTGCAGCCTTGGACAAGCCACTTAAACCCATTTGTCTTGCAAAACCTTAAAAAAAGTGTTAAGTGTTCAAAGGATAGAGACATCTCTCTAGGTCAGTGAGATTTTAGCAGGGGGTTGTTTGAAATATGGAGTAGAGGAACTTTGGTATAATGGAAATAGTCCTGGGTTTAGAGTTACTAAGGCCTGGGCATCCTTCCCCAATATATAGCTATAGGAAAGATACTTAACCTCTGAACCTTCATTTTCTTCTTATAAAATGGTGGTAGAATCTATTTCACAGGATTGTATAGATCAAATGATATCATGTGTGCATGAAAACTGCATTGAAAACTTTAAAGCTATTCTCCAATTATATTATATGAGTATATATATATATATATGTACATATATAAATATTAGTTTATATTGTTTTGTGACCCAATTCCCATGAGTGGGCACAGTCAATTATGTTTCAGTTGTATACAACTTTTTTGTTGTGGCTTTCTTGGCAGAAAAAAAATGATTTGCCATTTCATTCTCCAGTTCATTTTACAGATGAGGAAACTGAGGCAGAGTTAAATGACTTGCCCAGGATCACACAGCTAGTAAGTGTCTGAGGCCAGATTTGAACTCAGGATGATGAATATTTTTTATTTCAGATCCAGCACTCTATTCACTGACTACCTAACTGCTCCATTTAACTTATATATTGTAAAGAAAAAAAGTAAAAACAACCAGTATACAAGTGATAAATGATTGAACAGGGACCTATAAGTATATAAAATAATACTGATATCATTCTCAAAATGTGAGCATTAAGAAATCAACAATGAAAAAATACAAATTTTTAAAATATACTTAAGATATAATATGAAATAACTATAGGATTTATTATTTAGGGGTTACAAAATGCTTAAACATATTATCTAATCATTTGATCCTCACAATAAATTTACAAGGTCAGTGCCATTGTTATCTCCTTTTTTACAAATGAGGAGCCTAATCTCGAAAGGATGAAAGTGACTTATTCAAGATCAGCTCCTAGGTGTCTCAGGGAAGACTTGAAATCAAATCTTCTTGATTCTGGACAGATAGAGGGCCCAGATGACAAAGAGTCAATGTGGAGTCGGGACGGTTCAAATCAAGCCTCTCACACTTATTAGCTGTGTGACTCTGGGCAAGTCATGCAACCCTTTTTTGCCCCAGTTTTCTCATCTGTAAAATGACCTAGAAAAAATAAACTGCAAACCACTCCAGTATCATTGAAAAAGAAATCCAAAGGGGGGGGGGGGGTGGGCTGGTGAGCCAAGATGGCAGCGTGAAGGCAGGAATTTCCAGAAACTCATTCCCCAAAGAACTCCAAAAGCCGTCAAATTGTGACTCTAGTCAAAATTTAGAGGGGCAGAACTCACAGAAAGACTGAGTGATACAATTTCCCAGTCCAAAACAACTTGGAAGTTCTGCAGGAAAGGTCTATTCCACCAGGACCAGGGGTTGGAAAAAGCTGCAGTCACAGCCACTGAGCAGCACAGCCAGGTCAGGTCCCTGAGTCTGTGGCAGAGGGGGCAGTTTCCAGACCTCTTGACCCAGGGATCATCCAGGACAGCCAGAAGCAGTGGTGAGAATACTCTGATGCACCAGAGAGAGAGAGAGAGAGAGTGAGAAGCAGAGCTCCAGCCTCAGAGCAGCCCTAAGGTGAGAACCTGTAGCAGGAGACAGCAGAGTCACCCAGCATGTTCAGAGCTCTTAGTCCATAGATGGTAAAGGGGGCAGGGGAGATGGCAGAGGTCTCTCTGCTCTCCCTGGGGCAGGACTCAGCTGTTTGCCCACACTCAAATCTAGGTTGCAGTCTGGGCCCCCCAAAACACTGCCATAGTTGAGCAGAGATCCTCCTCACAGCTCCAGGGCAGAGGGGAGGGCCTGAACACAGGCAAGAGAGCAGTAAGAGCCTCTCATAAGACCTTGTTGGAATTAAGGTCCCTGTGGGTTGTCCCAAAAATTTCCCAAAGCCTTGGAAGTTCAGTAAATCAGTCATAGACTGAGGAAATGAGCAAACAACAGAAAAAGAAGAATCCATCCATAGAAAATTACTTTGGTCCCATGAAAGATCAAAATACATACTCAGAAGATGACATAGTCAAAGCTTCTATATCCAAAACCTCAAAGAGAAATAGAAAATGGGCTTAGGCTATGGATGAGCTCAAAAAAGACTTTGAAAAGAAATTAAGGGAGGTAGAGGAAAAATGGGAGGAGAAATGAGAGCGATACAGATAAAACGTGAAAACCAAGTCAGCAACTTGGTGAAAGAAACACAAAAAATATTGAAGAAAATAACATATTAAAAGCAAGTTTAGGGGCAGCAGCTAGGTGGCACAGGATAGGCACTAGGATAGAGCACCATCCCTGGAGTCAGGAGTACCTGAGTTTAAATCTGGCCTCAGACACTTAATAATTACCTAGCTGTGTGGCCTTGGGCAAGCCACTTAACCACATTGCCCTACAAAAATACCTAAAAAGTAAAAAATTAAAAAAAATAAAACCAGCTTAGGACAAATGAGAAAAGCAACACAAAAGGCAAATGAGGAGAAGAATGCCTTAAAAAGCAGAATTGGCCCGTTGGAAAAGGAGATAAACAAGTTCTCTGAAGAAAATGATCCCTTCAGGGGGCAGCTATGTGACGTAGTGGATAAAGCACTGGCCCTGGAGTCAGAAAAGATCCCTTCAAATGCAGAATAGAAATAAAGGAAACTGATGACTTTGCAAGAACTCAGGAATAAATGAAACTATAACAAAAAAAATTAGAAGAAAATGTGAAATATCTCATTGTAAAAATAACTTACCTTGAAAATAGATCCAGAAGAGATAATTTAAAAATTATTGGGTTATCTGAAACTCATGACTGGGAAAAGAGCCTAGACTTCATTTTTCAAGAAATAATACAGGAAAATTGCCCTGAGATTCTAGAAGCAGAGGGTAAAAATAGAAATTGAGGGAATTCACCGATCACCTCCTGAAAGAGATCCCAAAAGAAAAACTTCCAGGCATATTATAGCCAAATTCCAAAACTCCCAAGCAAAGAGAAAATACTAAAAGCTGCCAGAAACAAGCAATTCAACTACCATGGCTCTATAGTCAGGATTACACAGGATCTGACAGCATCTACACTAAGGGCTCATAGGGATTAGAATATGATATTCCAGAATGCAAAAGAATTTGGTTTACAACTAAGAATCAACTACCCAGCACAAATTAACATCCTCTTTCGAGGGAAAAGATGGGCTTTCAATGAAACAGGGGACTTTCAAATTGTCCTATTGAAACAACCATAGATGAACAGAAAGTTTGATCTCCAAGTACAGGACTCAGGTGAACCATAGATGGGTGAGCAAGGACTAATTATGAGGAACTTAATGATGTTAAATTATTTGTTTGCCTGCCTGGGATGAAGATAATAATAACCCATATGAACTTTCTCATTTATAAGAGCAGTTAGAAGGAGCATATGTAGACACAAGGCACAAGAGGGAACTGAATATAATGGTATAATATAATAAAAAGATGGAGTCAATGAATGATAAAGGAAAGTACTGGGAGGAAGGGAAAGGAGAGGAAGAAGGGGTTAAGATATTTCACATAAGATTCAAGAAAAAGCTTTTACAATGGAGTGGAATAGGGGAAGGTAAGGGGGAATAAGTGAACCTTAATTCTCGTCAGAAATGGCTCAGAGAGGAAATAACATACACTCTTAATAAGGTATAAAAAGGGGAATGGGGGGAGGAAAAGGGGAATAGGTGATAGAAGAGAGGGAAGATCTTGGGAGAGAGTACTCAGATACAACACACTTCTGAACAGGGACAGGATGAAAGAAGAGAGAGAGATAGAGAATGGAATAGACGAGAGTGGGGAGGAATAGAGTGGAGGAAAATAAAGCTAGTGATAGCAACTGTGGGAAAAATACTGAAATAACTTCTCTGGTGGCTATGATAGGGAAGGCAACTCATCCCAGAGACAGAGCCATTGGAACCTGAGCACAGACTAAAGTACATTTTTTTCTCTCTCACTATTCTTGAGGTTTCTCATCTTTCTTGGGGGTGGGGGGCTTGTGATCTCTCTCACAACAAGATTATTGTAATAATATAAAATAAGTAAACAAAAATAAAATGAATAAACAAAAAAATCTGAAATGGGGTCACAAAGAGTTGAATATGACTAAAAATGACTGAACTTCTTGACTTTACCACACTCCCTCCAATATTCCCAAGTGACTCCCCAGTAATCTTAAAGAGTTCATGTGTCATCAGTTTGATTCAACATGTCTTATTAAATATTATCTACTGAAGACACTATGCTAAGTACCAAGGGAATAGAAACAAAGGTGAACTAGTATTTGTCCTCAAATGAGCTTACATTCTACTAAGTATCTAATGATTTACCAAAGCCTACTACTAGTGCGTGCATTTGGCCTGAGGAAAGTCAATTCATTTCTCTCAGTGTCACTATTTTCATAAATGAAATGGGGTATAAGATGAAATTTTTTTACACCCCACTCCAGCTCCAATATTCTGATTTTGTGATTCAGAGAGTAATTTTGACTTTATCTTCACTTCCTGTATTAGAACCAGTAGGCTCTGGTTATGACTTTTGATCAAACTAATCAATCAAATCAAATATGTAACATCAACTAGAAAAGAGAAAGGATGGAGTATTTAAAAATATAATTCTTAATAAAGGATTAGTAGGATTCATCATTAACAAAAGGATCAATTTCATAAAAATAAACGATTAATAACCCCTGGTCTACAACTGTAAGTTGTAGACCAGTTATAGATATAGAGTGGTAGGAGTTTCCTTATCAAAGAGTTCCCAACAATGTTAAATCATGGATATAGGTGCCTCCCTCCCCCATAAGGTATGTAGAGAAGCTTAGGATTTTAGCAACCCTGTAAGGTAGGTAGTTTGTTATTTTTTTAACTCTATTATACTGATAAAAAAACTGAGGCTCAGAGAGATTTGGTGGTTTGCCCAGGATCATACAGGGATTCCAACTCAGGTCTCCTGGCTCCCATTTCAGAGCTCTTTCCACTAAAACATGCTGCTTCTCATGACAAAGCAAAAGCCCTAGCATTTAAAATGATAAATATCAAGAAAGTAAAGTATGGCAACCTTGTAAATTGCATTGTAAGTATCCAATAGTCTATTGGGCTTTTTGCTGCCAAGACTTTTTTATGGCAATTAATGCTCTCAAAGTCAGGTGTTTTTCATTAGCAAGAACAGAGAGATTCCAGGTGAAGATTTTATAAATGCACTGACAATTGCCAACATTTTTGGTTCAAGTTATGATTGAAATAGTTGTAACCTCTTAGGGAAAATGCTAGGAATGCTTTTGATGTGGGTTTTAAAAAGAGAGAAAAAGAGCGAGAGAAAGGGGTAGTTGAGAATGCCAGAACAAACTCTTTGATTCTGAAGCCTATCCTGAAAACAGAGCAAATGTGTCCAGGAGTTAAGTCTTACACACTTCAGGCCCTCACATGCCCATGGAGAAGCTAGTGACCATCATAAAAGTACTGACCAATTACAAAAGAACTCAGCTAAATATTGCCCTATCTATAAGTTGATGACTCTGGGCAGCCCCATTGCACAAATCTCAAAAAATTCACTTGAGATTTTGCTCTAAGAATTTCTTGGGGCAATGAAGTTTAATTTGATGGCTATTTGACCTAAAAGGTCAAAGAAATTTAATTTGGAGGTAACTTTGAAACTGACTTCTTCTATCAGTTCTAGTTCATTGCAGAAGAAATCTTCCCTCATTTTATCATCACCAGTTAGGGACATTCTAGAATTCTCTGGGAAAGAGAAGAACATCTCTAAGTTCTTCTCTAACCCCATTCATTCTTCTAAGGACTGCCCAACAAGTATGGTTTGGAAAGTCAATCTGGTGGAACTGTTTCCAGAGCTGAAAATTAGTTAGTTGGATAGATAGATATGGATAGATAGGTAGATATATAGATAGATGAGATAAGATATACATAGAGGATCATTGAAAGGTTATCAGCAGAGGATAGACAATTAATAGCTGAAAGGGATGATAGCTAATAAAGTAGCAAAAAATTGCTCATGATAGTAGAGATAGATAATTGATAGCTTAAATAGATAGATGAAGAAAAAGATGCCTGATAGATTACAAATAGATGTTAGATAATTATTTTGTGAGAGAGAAAGAGAGAAGGGAACCATTATTTAGAAGACAGTTTCAGGTAACTCTGGGGAGCTGTTCTATCACTGCATTTCCATAGCAATCAGTACTTGTCATATGGGTATCAGTCACCTCTTCTCCAGGTGATAGTGAAGCCTCTTTATTTCCAACCCTGAATCATGTAGTGGTGAAGTGCCTACCTTTGTTAGAAGATAGAATTGATAATATACCTTTTAGACAGTCTTAGATTATTGGTGAGGTGGTGGTGAACAGAATAAACCTCTGGACAGAGACAGGCAGCTCCGTGATAAAACTCTGGTTCTAGAATCAGGAAAACCTGAGTTCAAATTGGCCCTCTGACACTTATTAGTTGAGTGATCCTGGGAATAACAATCTTTTTTTGCCTTAATTCACCAGAGAAAGAAATGGCAAACTACTCCAGTATCTTTGCCAGGAAACCCCACAGATAGTATTGACATGCTATTATGGTACATGAAGTCACAAGACTCTGACATAACTGAATGACTGAACAACAGTTCTGGAATGGCAAGAAAAATAAACCTGGTAAAACTGTCTGAAATCTTCCAGGTAGAGGGAAAATATTAAAATAAGTAATTATGTGTGATCAAATATCAAGGAGGAAGTATAGGAGTGGAATAAGAGAATCAGCAGAATTAGAGGCAGGCTTAGGTTTAAATCTCTCCTCTGCTTCATTACTTCATATGTGACTTTGGATAAATCATTTCCAGTTCACTTGATCTCAGATCTCTTCGTTATCTGTAAAATAGGGCTCTAAAGTAAATGATCTCAAAGTTCCCTCCCAGAATTAAGATAAAGAACTTGTATAAATCCATTTTCCAAAGTATTTTCATTAGATAATGCTCCTCAAAAAGGGACAGACCTAAAAGGTATAATTATTAATAATGCTGTCTAACTTTTAATCCATGTGTTATTTTTTAAAAATATAAAGAAAATTATGCTTATTAAATGTGTGACCTTAGTCAAGTCACTTAACCTCTCTTTGCCTCAGTTTCCTCATTTATAAAATAGCAATAATAATAGGATATACCTCATAGAGTGGTTAATAAAAATTAAATGAGCTGACATGTGCCAAGAACTTCACAAATCTTAAATCATTTCTATGACTGCTAGCTATTGTTATTGATGCTATATTTATCATTAGTTATACTATAGTATTATTTGAAACTCTTTGAAATATATACATACCTAACAAAGTCTTCCAATAATGATTATTTGTGTCATTTTGTGTAAGGAAATTAGGGAAAGTATCTCCTGATGTGATTGACCACATCATTCCTAATTGGTGCTTATACTGACATTATAGACACGCCCAATGAAGTCTGCTGATGGAATGGAAATGTTAAACCTGAAGAGAGCTAAAGCTACAGGATCTAGCACTATCATTCAATTCCTAATCATCACTTCCAGTACACTGGGGAAGACTCAAAACTCTGAGCAGGTGAAGAAGTGAAGAAGGAAGTCCAACTGATAACTCTTTAAAGTGTTTTTTCCCCCTGAAAAGTACTCTGGTGGCTGTAAGCTGTTGAGTTGGCTGAAAAGAGCGGACCAGTTTAGCAGTTGCATGTGGCTGTCCTGCCAAGTACTGCTGTGGGGAAGGAAGGAAGGAAGGCCTCTGGAAATAAGGCTGTAATTTAATCAAGCCTCCCATGGAGTGGGCAGCCACTGCTGCCCTCTCACTGCAGGAGGTAAGGAGGAACCCCCACAGTCGAACGATACTCAGCAATTCATGTTTCCACACTCCCAGGGGAGGAATATTTATAAGACCCGACAGGCCATCCTGACTCTAATTAGGGGCTTAAAAGGAAGAAGGCCTGTGCTACTAGAGAATGGTCTAAGAGCAAAAGGTCTTTTCCAATACCATTATTGTTTCTTGCTGCCTGAGTGGTCATTCTACAGCTCATATCCAGATGTCCATAGACCCTGGGTGATCTTGGGAAAGTCTAAAAGAAATAACAACGAGAAATTATATGCACAAGATGTTGTCATTAGGCATTTACCTAGAGTAGGAGCAATGACACTAATAAACCAAAACAGTAATTTCAATTCAGCTTAATTTAAGAATACAAGAAGTGCCTAGCTGAGGTAAATCAATGATCCATTCTAACTAATATTCTGTCTCTGATGGAATTACCAAGAGTCAGTATGCAAATGAGGATTATGATCCATAATACTGTTCTCAAAAATGAGAGTGATATCATGAGTATCTCTAAGTACATTAAACTTCTTTCTTGAATTTTCTTTCTTAAATTGCCTATGATTTCTCTTTGACTGTTAGAGTCCCACCCAGCAAGGAATACTTAGGGAGGGACCTTGGCATAGTAGATGGGGGGGGGGGGGTTGGCCTTGAAAAGCCAGGAAAAAATTGGATTCAAGTCATGCCTTGGCATATATTAGCTGTGTGGCCATAGACAAGTGAGTCACTTAACCTCTTAATGGCCCCAGCAATTTTCTAAGACTCTAGATTATATAAGTAGAAGGAGTTAACACCCTCCATAGCCTTCCAAAGATCTAGAAGTACTCTCCTACCCATCCTAAAAAACAAATATTTAAATTTTCAAAAAATACACGACAGACAAGGATTTTAATAACAGATAAATGCCTGGAAAATGTTAAATAATCATTCTATGAAATTATTTTACATAAAGTTCTTTAAGATTTGCAGAATCTATTATCTCATTTGATCAAATGAGACAATATAGAAAGGGTAAAACTGTAAGCATGTCTGCTTAATACTCTTACTCAAGTGCACTGAATTGTTGTGTAGAATAATTAAAGAAAATAATGCCAGACTTTCCCAAATTACTGTTAAGCAAGTTAAGTATGACTTGAGGTATTCATAGTATGCAGGACACAAAAGATAAATTTTTAAAAAGTGATTGAAGAGGAGGGGGAAAGGATATTCTATATTCCATGCACCTCCAGAAAGCTTGTAGCCATCCACTTGCAGCTTTCAGCAACACTGGAGACCTCTGCAAGCTATTAGTGAGCCTGCTTCTTAAGTCTGACTGAAAACAAAATCAATTTTGAAAACTAAGCACAGCTCAATTCCATTCAATTCAAAAAACATCCACTGTGTGTCTTTTGTGTTGGACCACTGGGAGAGAAAGAAATATTTCCCTGCCTTCCGGAAGCCTCTAGTCTTCTCTGTAGTTCAAATCACCATAAAACGTCTCCTATACAAAAGACATGCTCAATAGTTTGAGGATGTTTCCATGTTTGTGAAAGAATAGGTGGTGTAGGTGGTGCAGGTGGCGCAGTGAATAGAGCACCGGCCCTGGAGTCAGGAGTACCTGGGTTCAAATCCGGTCTCAGACACTTAATAATTACCTAGCTGTGTGGGCTTGGGCAAGCCACTTAACCCCATTTGCCTTGCAAAAACCTTTAAAAAAAAGGATTGATTTTCCCTTATCATAGGAACAAGGACTTGAAGGATAGAATGTGGGACCTGGAATCAGGTGATCTCAGATGCTTTTTAACTGCTGTGTTAACTTGAGCAAGTCACTTCACTCTGTTTCCCCAGTTTTCTTATCTGTAAAATGAACTGAAAAAGGAAATGGTAGACTCCAGTATCTTTGGCCTAGAAAACCACCAAAAGGGACCATGAAGAGTCAAACATAACTGAACAACAATGAAGACAGCAATAACTAAAAGTCTTATTTAAAAAAAAAAAAAACCTGAGCTACATTCCAAGACTGTCACACTGAAATATACTCAGACACTACCTACTTTCTATCAAGGGTATTAGAATTTTCCTCATTAAAACAAAATCTACCTGAATCAAGATTGGAGGCGGGGGGGAAACCCTATCAACATTTTGGGTTCCTTTAAATGATAAAAAGGAAGTTTTGTTTACTATCTAATCTCCACAACCCTTCCTTTCCTAGTCCTTCTGTCTTTCTTGTCTTCTTATACCCTATTCTTCTTCTTCTGTAACTGTAGGATCCCACCATACTCTATAACTTACCATCCTTCCCACACAGCCCTCCATCTCCCATCTCTGTACTTTCACAATGACTAATTGGGCAATAGGACACCATACAGGTGCTAGGTATATCTGAATGGTTGATCCACTGCCTCTTCTTTCACTGGAAAAGTTCATAAAGCAGAGCTTACCCTATAGGATACAAAGGAAATCTTCTTTGGGGAAATTGCCCTCCTCAACTCCATCTGTTCAAATATCTGGCATCCTTCAAGCTTGCCCAGATGCCACCTTCTGCACAATGCCTCTTCTAGCCCCCCAGCTGTTAGAGTACTCATTTCCCTGTATCTACTCTATATGTATATTGTCTATGCCTATTATGTTCCTTTTCTTTCCTCATAGTCCTTGAGGGCAGGGAGTGTTTTCAATATTTTTCTGTATGCTCCAGGATTAAGCCCGGTATCTGGCACATCATAAACACTTAATAATAAATGTTTGGTGATTGATTTATTGATTTCCGTTATTCCTAAAAAGGGGTGGCACAAGTCTTTGTATGGCAGAAAAATTATTTACTTATCAGTTTGTATTCAATTAGTAGACTGAATTAGTCAATAAAAAAAGTATTAATAGCTAGGTGGTGGATTTTTTTAAACAAAGAAAGCAATTCTTAAGTTCTTTGAGGGTAGAGATTGTTTTTCATTCTGTTTTCAAAACTATTGTTCTTTCAGTTGTATCTGATATTTCATGACCCCATTTGGGGTTTTCTTGGCAAAGATGTTTGCCATTTCCTTTTCCAGTTCATTTTATAGATGAGGAAACTGAGACAAATAGAATTAACTAACTAGCCCAGGGTCACCCAACTAGTAAATGCCTTAGGCCAAGACTCAGAAAGGTAAGTCTTCTTCACTCCAGACCTGGCACTCCAGCCACTGTGCCATCTAGGCATTTAAGAAGTGTCTATTGAATTGAATACTACTGAGCTATCACTTAAAAAGAACTGGTTTGGCAACCTGAAAGCTAAGTTCACTCTGCTTATCGTTGTTTCTTATTCAGCACATCTATGCCATGCCTCTTCTTATTTGGAAGTCCAAGTCCATCTAGCATTAGTATTTGCATTTGTCTTTTTTCTCATCTCCCTTTACTTTTCCCCTCTCTTTTCCCCCACCTTCCTCTTCCCTCCAGCCTGAGTGATTCCCGCAGATTCACTTGCACTGAACTAGGTTCTCCTCCAATTTGTCACATCATCTGAAATCCCACTATTACACTCATCCAATTTGCCCAAGAGATCATAGAAATGATGCAATCATGATTCCTCGAAGTATGAAATTAAAGTATGGACTAAGAGGTTTTGTTGGGCTAGCCTGGGAAGCTAACCAATATTTACAATATTGTTCCTATGAGAAAGGATCATCTTTGGTGTGTGGCAATAAAGAAATGAAAATCCAGTAACAGACCCTTGCTACTTTCTCTAACCCCTCTCCTGCTTACCCAATGAAAGCATTAAAGGGTCCGAAGAGTTGAAAGTTCTGAAGAGGTAAGGGAAGGTATTTAGGAACTGAAGTTACTAGAGACCTAGGCTTGGAGGTGTGCATGTGGAACTTTGGATAAAGCCATCTAGATAGTCCAATGGACAAAACACTAGACCTGCAGACAGGAAAAGCCAAATTCATTCCCTATCCAGGCTAGCTGTATGACCCTACCTCTTCTTGCCACAGTTTCCTTAACTGTAAATTTCTCAAGATAGTTGTAAGGATAAAATGAGAAAATATTTGGAAAGCTATTTACACATTGCCTGGCACAATAAATAATAAATGCTTGTTCCCTTCCTTCTCCTCTTCCCTGCCCCACCCTCCATTACAGGGCAGTCCTGCCCCAACCAGCACAGACAAATTGGCTTTATGGCTCATTTTAAAATCAGTTGTTTGTAGGTCAGAGAGATCCTTTGGAGGGTTTGCTTATATCTACTAAAGTTGGAAGGATAAAGGACCTTTTTAGATTCCTGAAGAAATTCAACCAGGGTCCAACTGGCTGTAGTCACTCTCCATTTTGGAAGCTCACTGCCTTTGACTCATAATCATCACTGACCTTGCATGCAAGCTCCTTATGAAATCAGCCCACAAGGTTCATTTTTAAAAGGTGACCTTCCCAAAATAGCTGCAGATAGGAGCCCACTTGGCACCACTTCCCTCAGAAAGCTTAAGAGACAGATTTCCCTTTGAGCTTTCCAAATCCCTTGTTTGGGGTTCAGAAAATCACAGCAACCACAGCACTGCCTGTACCTATCATCACTCTCCTTTTCAGAGAGTTGTATCACTTGGAGCTGTAGGCTGTATTCATTTTCACTGATCTCATTTTTTTCCTTCTCTCCTTTATTTGTTCCATTTACTTAGAGGGCCACTTTCTCTCATTTTGGCCTGAGGCTTTGTGCATTGAGAGGTGATAATAGCCAAGTTAAGTGCTGACAACTTTCCCTCTTGGGTCATTTTGAATTCTTTTTCTGCCCTCCACTGTCACCCAAGAAATGTGGAAATATTTTAACAGGTAACCCACAGCCCAACCAAAATTAGATCATTTCCTATTTTGGAAAAAAATAAAATGAAAAGAACTGGATTTTTCCAATATCATTATTGTCCCATAAGGCAGATCATAGCAGAGACAAAGGACTCCCAGAGAACAGAACGCCCTTCAAACCAGAAGATTGTTAAAGCCATGACTGGATAGACTAGAATGGTAGAAGGACTGGGGGAAAATGATGAGGCCAATTTGGCCCATTAGGAAGCATACAAAGCCCTAATGGAAAAGTCATACAAAAAAGTAGAAATTGAATCATTGAAGCCTATAATTAGGGCATCTAAAGCAAGGAGAAAAATGGAGGAAGGGGGAAGCCTTGACCAGTTTCATAACAAGGCAGATTTTACCTAGGTGAAACTAGCAGGAAGGACATAGTGTGACTTCTGGGGCACTGATAGGCTATATGAATCCTCCACCACCCATTACCTTTCCCATTGACTGGTTGTTGCTTAACATTTCACCCTTAGAATTTCATTCCTTTAACTTAAGACTTTGAACTCTATTAAAATGTAAAATTTCCTGTGTAATACCAAGATCTACTGGTCACTAAAACTGCATTTTTCCCCCTATTAGCAAACCCCTCAAGACTTGGCTGATTTGTGCCTCTTACCCTTTTCTCTCTGTCAGTAATTCCACTCTAGGGATTGAGTTTTTATTAAATTTTAATTTTATCAAAATTAATCTAAACTAGAGGAGGATAAATTCATAGATGAAGGAAGGAAGGAAGGAAGGAAGGAAGGAAGGAAGGAAGGAAGGAAGGAAGGAAGGAAAGAAGGAAGGGAGGAAGGGAGGCAAGGAAAGGAAGAAAAAAGAGGGAAGAGAGAAAAGGAGGGGAAAAGGAAGAATTTATAAAATATGCTGACCATGTGTCAGAAACTATATTAAATACTTTGCAAATATTATCTCATACAGTTCTCACAACAGCCCTTAGAAATAAATGCGATTATCATCCTCATTTTGCAGTTGAAGAAAATGAAGCTGACAAGTTAGATATGACTTGTCCAGAATCCCAACATTAGTAAGTAGCTAAGGCTAGATGTGAACTCAGGTCTTTCTGACTCAGTGCTCTACCCACCCTGTCAAATAGTTTGGGCCAAGAGGGATCATAGCTCACTTGAGACCTCAAATGTATTAATTGCTAGAGCAAGAATTTTGACCCAAGTCAGAGGAATGATTTCCAGTGAGCTCTACTCAGCATTTTCTTTTATTTCATGCCCTACTCCCTAGGGGGGAAAACTTATAATTCTTTTAGAGACAGTTTGAAGATTTCATATTAGGTTCTACAGGGAAATTTATCTCAACAAAGGAAGGAAATTTGTTGAGGACTTATCAGTCAATTGTGGCTATAATGCTCAACTGTCCATCCTCTGTTTCTCCTCTGACTCAGTCTCTTATTCCAAGTCTTGCCTTCGAAGTTCGCTAATCCAGCTTTGATTAGTCAGTTAGATCAGTTCTATATTTCTAGCCAATGAAGTCCAGCATGATAGGGATATGTCTTTCCTATTTGCCTCCTCTATCGTTTAGCGCCCATTCGGTGAGCCCAGCCCTTAAAGGAAGTGCCCCCTTTCTCCATGTGCAACACCAAATTCAAGATGAATCTTTCTTCTGGGCTTTAGACCAACCAAGAACTAATGATTGATTCCCTCACAAAAGTTCATTTGGCAGGAACCAAGGGAAGCAGTATTTGATGCATGCAACCCTGAAAAAAGAGAAAAATCTCTCTGGAGTCCCAGAAATTCTCTCATACTTGACTCATACTCTCATACAGGACAAATCCTGGTTGGTTCACCTAAAATAATAACTTCATCTTGTGGCAATAGATGAATCTCCCTTTTATGGTGAAGTTGCTACCATCATCTATGACCTTAGTCTAATATCTAGATCCTCTTTGATCTAGAGACTCTGAAGTCTGGAACCATGAGAGTATCCCCATATTATTATCAGCAAGAATTTACACACACACACACACACACCCTACCCCCAACCCCCACTTTTCTCACTCTTATTCCCTAATGATTGACATCTGACTTCCAGGTCATTGATAGAATTCAGGTGACTCATTGTAGCAAAGGCAGCTAACACTTTGGTCCACATTCCAGGTTGGGGAGAAATGATATAATTTGCCCTAACCCAGCAGAGATATGTAAGAAGTATATAGTATCAATTAGCTCCTCTGAACAAGGGCCCCTGCAAGGCCATATGGAAGCTTGTCTGGTCATCAAAGTGGAGGACATGGTAATCCAAGTGGTTCTCAGAAATTCACCAAGTCCAAGGGGAAAAGACTCCAAATGCTGGAATTTATTATAGTCTTAAATGATAAGGAGGCTTATCTTCTTTTACATAGAGGTTGCCTATATTGGGGGTAGAAGGAAAGAAACTAGTCTTACCTAGTCTTACTATATTCTGAGACTAACGAATTAGAGACCTTTATCCGGGGTGTTAACTCCGGTGGGCAAACACAAACACACTCACACACGTACACACATACATGCTCATACATTTTAATTCTTTGTTAGGTCCCTGATCTCATCATTGTGGGTAGTCTTATCTGTGTACAGATCACACTTACCTACTACTGTCCATTCTGTGCAATGTTCTCCCACAAATCATTCACAGGAAATGTGCTAAACCTGCTAAGGATCTTTACTTTAAATCCCATTGACATTATGTGATATGTAGGCTGACTCTCCACTGGTTATACTTCACTCTGTCTACATGACCAGTCCCCTGGTTTATTTCTTTCAAATATGCCTCTATGATGACAATCATGATGTTATTAGAATCTTGAATCTATGGTCTAAGGATCTGGATTCACATGGAGCTTTGCCACTAGATTCCTTTGTGACTTTGGGAAACTCATTGTGCCTTAGTTTCCTCATTTATAAAAAGAGATTAGACAACTTATAAAAATCCTTTAAGATCTTTGACTATTATGTTCCTCTCCATTCCTACACAATTCTCCATTTGATATATTTTGAAGACTTTTTGTTGTCCTTGGGTGATCCCCAAGCTCAGTTCCTTGAAGAACATTAATCTAAGACTCATGGTCATGCATCATCACCAGGAGAATATTGTCATTAGAAAAGAAAAAGGGGCAGTCAGTGGATTCAGTACCAGTCCTAGAGTCAAGACACACTGAGTTCAAATCTGGCCTCAGAATGTTGATACTTGATGACTGTGTGCTCCTAATCAGGTCACTCTTCTGTCAACTCTGAAAGTAGGTCAGCATCTATCTTCAGTACATATGTCAAAGATGTATATACTGACGGACCAACTCAATGGCTGCATATGATATTCTGAACAATAAGACAATTTTCATTTATTTCTATTTTTCCTAGATAGGTCAAATTTTTTTTTGATTAACAGGATCTTCAAGGTTCAAAGGCTTGATATGATAAATATAGCATCCAGAAACAGGACCTTCTGAAAGACCTCACTGTATATAGGAAATCAGCTTATTTGAATATCTCCATAAAGAAGGCAGCTAGGTGACACAATATATAGAGCATTGAGCTTGGAGTTAAAATCCTGCCCCCCAATACTGGTTATATGATTCCAGGCAAGTCATTTAACCTCTTTTTGCCTACATTTCCTCATATGTAAATTGGGGACAATAATAATAAGAGTATAACTTTCAGGGTAGTTGTGAGGCTCAAATGGAATAATAGGTGTAAAGCACTTTGCAAACAATAAAGTACTACAGTATATTAATGCTTCCTATCATCATCATCATCATCATTATTATTTTAATGACCATTAATGAACATACATAGCCCTGATTCAGGTCTAATTTGATTAGATCGACAGATAGATAATAGAATGGAAGGAAGGAAGGAAGGAAGGAAGGAAGGAAGGAAGGAAGGAAGGAAGGAAGGAAGGAAGGGAGGGAGGGAGGGAGAGAGAGAGAGAGAGAGAAAGAGAGAGAGAAAGAGAGAAAGAGAGAAAGAAAGAGAGAAAGAAAAAGAGAGAGAAAGAAAGAGAAAGAGAAAAAGAGAGAAAGAAAGAAAAAGAGAGAAAGAAAGAGAGAGAGAGAAAGAGAGAAAGAAAGAGAAAGAGAGAAAGAGAGAAAGAAAGAAAGAAAGAGAGAAAGAAAGAGAAAGAAAAAAGAAAGAGAGAAAGAAAGAGAAAGAAAAAAGAAAGAAAGAGAGAAAGAGAAAGAAAAAAGAAAGAGAGAGAGAGAAAGAAAAAGAAAAAAGAAAGAGAGAGAAAGAAAGAAAGAAAGAAAGAAAAAGAAAATGTGTGTATGTATGCCTGTATATGCATAGTTAAATTTTCCTGTGTATTTGGTCATTTTATGTATTTGTGTGGGTTCTCTATTTTTACACTAGACTCTGAACTCCATGTGGTAAAACAGCTGGTTCCCAGATTATAAGCATCTTATTAGATTGTAAAGCCCTTGAGGGCAGTGACTATATTTCATCTAAATTTTACATGTCCTCCAGAGCTTAACACAGTTCTCTGCCATATATTTGTTGCTTTGTAGTTCAGGGGGAAAATTCCTTTTTTTTTTTTTTACTCCTCTTTTCACAACTTCTTCCCACTGTCCCTAAGACATAGAACTGCACATGGAACCATCTGTATATGTTGCTGACTTACTATTTTTCTTAATGATAACATATTCTACTTCAAAAAACACATTACATTTTTCCAAGAACTATCACACATATAGTCTCCTGGGATCCTACAACAACCTTTTAAGTTCCTATTTTATTGGAAGGAATGAAATAAGCACTTATTAGGCACTATGCTAAGCACTTTACACAAATATGATCTCATTTATCCTCATAACAACCCTATATTTACCAAAGTAGATATTGCAATTCACCCCATTTTATAGTTGAGGAAACTGAGGCAGACAAAGGCTAAGCAATTTGCCCAGGCTAGAATCTGAAGCCAAATGAAAACCTTAGGTCTTTCTTACTCTAAATACAACTGTTCTATTCAATGTACCACCTATCTTTGATATTAATGAGAAAACACCTAGTAAGTGGTTAAGGAAATAAAAACCCAATCCTAGTTGCTATTTCATATTCTTTCCATTTCTCCATAACAATTATTCCCAGGATCCTCATGTTCATGATCATATGCTAGATATATACATAGATATATGTATGTATGAATGTATTTGTAAGCTCATAAAGGTGCCAAAACCATGTGAATACTCTGAAGGCTAAATTCCATTGTGACTTGGGGACATATGTTTTGCCATCTTCTGCAAAATGTTTGAATATAATGAGTGCAACTCATTACAGCAGAACTGGGAAGGAAATGATGTTTCTTTCATACTGCCATCTTTTTAGCAAATAAACCAATTACATTTTTTTAAGAAAGCAAAATTAAGATGACCTAATTCACCGGAACTTGACTACTACTTACTCAGTCTTCATAATCAATTCTTGCTGTCAAAATGTTTCCAGGAATTGTATAATTTGACTATTCAGGTTCTCAAAGCAAATAAAAAGGCTTAGTTCTCAAGGGTATTTTTCCCATGGGAGTATATAATTTAGCGGATGTTTAACTTTTATTTGCTTTATCAGGATACCTCCAACACACCATTTGTCTCTGCATCTGATAAGAAATTTCTAGAGAATAAAGTTTTCTATTTTTCCTTGTGAATCTAAAGAGTCAATTCCCACCCACTTAATTCTCCTACTGCCTACTATGAAGCTAAGGATCATTCTTTGTCACTTGCCAGAGGTTCACTTAGAATTAAGTATGGTTTGTAATTAACTGGAAAAACAAACCTTTCCAGAAATGACAATGATACTAGTTCTTTTTTGTTTCTGTAATCTGTCACAACCTGAGGTTTCATGGGACAAGTATTGAAAAGTCTGTGACTCCAATGCCACAAGTTCTTGTAGAGTTCACACTGGGGTGGACTGGTAAATGTTTAATAATCAAATCCCTTGGGGGAAAATGTATACAGAATATATTTTTAAGTTTCATATTATTAATTTTTTTCCTTCACTTTCTTTTTTATCTAAATTTTAATTTATTTTTCCAATTACATGAAATGGTAATTTTGCAACATTCATCCTTTTGCAGATTTATGCATTACACAATTTTCTACCACCTTCCCTTCCCTCCTCACTCTCCATGGCAGTGATGAGGCTGATAAAAGTTGTACATGTACATTTGTATTTAACATAATTGTATATTAGTTGTTTTCTTTAAGAGAAATTAAACCAAAGGAAAGGAAAAAAATGAGATAGGAAGGAAAAATATAGCTGAAGTTTTTAAAAAGTGAACACAGTAGGGGCGGCTAGGTGGCGCAGTGGATAAAGCACCGGCCCTGGAGTCAGGAGTACTTGGGTTCAAATCCGGTGTCAGATACTTAATAATTACCTAGCTGTGTGACCTTGGGCAAGCCACTTAACCCCATTTGCCTTGCAAAAACCTAAAAAAAAAAAAAGTGAACACAGTATTTATTCAGATTCTGGTATTTTTTTCCTCTGGATATTTAAAGGTGTTGTCCATAGCTGGTTTCTCAGGGTTGTCCTTGATCTCTGAACTGCTGAGAGGAGCTTCATCCATCATATTTGATCATCTCACAATGTTGTTGTTAATGTGTGCAATATTTTCTTGGTTCTGCTCCCTTTGATCTGCATTAGTTCATGAAGCTCTTTTCATGCTTCTATAATATCCAACCACTAATGGATTCTTATAGAACAATAGTATTCCATAACATTCATTTGTTCAGCCACTCCCCAATTGATCTCCATCACTTTCTTAAGTCTAGACATAAAAAAAAACAACAAATCAAATATTGCTTTGGAGCATTTGATGATTTCTGTGGAGTAACTGATTACAATGAAAATTTAATAATCAGCTGGCATCTTCAATCTGTTTAACTGGAGAAATTTCATATTTTCATTCATATTTTAATACTTTTAATCAACAAATATTTATTAAAAACATATCATGTGCCACATCCTATGCCATACACTAAATAACCAAGAAATATTTCAGTTAAGGACAAATACCTTTAACCCAGTTCCTGCTTCTCAATGGTACCCATTCCACTTTGGGCTCAGTTCTTTATCCTTCCTCCATTGAGGTCATTCTTTATATGGCATTCTTGTCTGGGTGCTATCAGAATGAGGATTGGACTACAATTCTTTTGTTCAAATATCTTTTCCAATCCAAAGACAATTAAATGAATCAGAGAGACAGTGGAAAATGAAAATGTCTCTACTGAAATAACTGGGTTGGACCTGAAAGCAATCACTACTAAATGATTGCTTGTTATAAAAAGTGAGAAATAACAGCTCTCTCCAGAGTTATTTGATTATTGTTGGAAGAGGTGCAAGCCTTTTTTTCAATTCATTTCTTGGTATAGCACCATGCAATCATTCCAACAGAGATGTCACCTTTAATGAACCAGTCCTAGACTTTTTATCCTTAATTGGACTCTCTGGAATGAAAATCATACACCCTGGTGGTGCTTTATTCAGAACACACCAGCAATCAAGAAGATTGGTGGTGAGAATAAATGATCAGACCTCAAGGTGGGATTCATTCAAAGTTTTGATTAAGGAATCTTTCTTTGATATCTGTATCTATATGAGTTAGCATTCATATATATATATATATATATATATATATAGTTTTATTTGTATTTTTCTCATGTAATTCTCATAAGCCTAGGCTTAAGTTTTTATTATAATCCCCATTTTACAAATGAAGAAACTGAGGCCCAGGAAGGTCTCATGATTTGTCCAGGGACACACAGGGAGTGTGTGAGGAAGAATTTGAACTCAAGCTGTACTGCCTGTCCACCATCACCCAACTTGCCCATAATAAAAATGTCAGCAACATACAAGAAGCATTCCTCCCTGGAAGGAGGTTGACCTTCACTGAAAATCTCAGATCTACTATTAACCAGCTGTGTGATATTAGGAAATGTAATTGATCTCTCTGAGTCTTAGTTTCTTCTATAAAATGAAGGAATTAGACTAATTGATTTCTTTGGCCTCTTCTACTTATAAATCCAGGGATTGCTTTGTTAGATGGCTTTGTTAGATGTTTAACAACTGGCTCTCTGATTTGTAGCATTTGCAGTTTTCTGAGGTTTAAATGCTCACATTGACAATTTAACAATCAACTATTCTTGGAGTTGACTCTAGTACTTCCCTGGATATCCTAAAAATGGCTAAAGAGTGGGAGGGAATGCATTCCAGACATGAAATAAGAGGAAATGTGAAAGCACCCAGTTGGGTTGTAGTTTATAACATGAACTGAGGGAGGTATGTGGGAAGGTATGGTTAGATATAGAGGTCTTTGAATGACAAACAAAGGAATTTGAAATTTCTTCACCAGACCATCCATATTATACCATATATGCTCCCACTGAATGGATGGCAGGACAACCACTGGCATTTTCCCTTCTTCTTCTTTTGGAAAAGCACATAAAGCATGAGTGAACCCATAAATTACTAGGCAAATCTCCCAATGATGTAGGAGGAAGTTTGGCCCCACAACCACAGATTCATAGGATTTACAGATCAAAACGTTTGCCTCAATTATCCAGCATAGCCTTTTTATGAAATCATGTACCTAAGATCATATGGAGAATTAAGTAAAAGAAGTGAATTCAAAATTCAACAAGAAGTGGAGTCAGAGATCCTGGGTTCAAATCCTTCCTCTGATTATGTACTACCTTTTGTCACTTTGGAGATGTCATTTAAATTCTCTAAGCCCCAATTTCTTCAAGCTTAAAATGAGATTAGAGTAAATCAAATTTTCTTAACCTATATCAATGGAATGATTTCAAGTGGTCCATGAACTTGGAAGGGGAAAAAAATCATCTTTGTTTTCACTAACCTCTAGCTGAAATTTAGAATTTCCCTTTTTCTTTAAAAATGTCATCTTGATAAGTGGTCTAAGGTCTTTTCCAAACTATCAAATGGATTCACGAAAGAAAAAAATATTAAGAACTCCTGGAATAAGTGACCTTTAAGATTCCTTCACCTATAGTTCCATAATCCTTGTAACTTGAGTTCAAATCCTTCTTTTTATGCTTAGTAGTTATACGTCTTTGCGTAAGTCAGTTAGACTCCCTTGGACTTCAGAGGAGGGGTGGACCAGGGGACCTCTGAGTGATCTTCCAATTTCCAAAGTCAGCACTTTCTATTAGACCTTTACTTCTCTCGGGGGGGGGGGGGGGGGGGTTATCCTTCTATCCACACAAGTACATGGAGTGGTAAACTGAGAAAATATAGCTGAATTAAATTAATGGAAAATGACCTTTCCTGGGTTGGAGAGGAAAATGGAAAGGGTCTATTCTTTGATTGGAATGTTCCATATTGGACATACTTACTTGAGCTTTAGAGCAGTTAATGGAGAATCTGAAAGAAACTGGTCAGAGGCAGAAAGTATCTGCCCCAATCTACCTCCTGGGCAGTGACAATTATATATTTTCCCTAGAATTATCTCTCAATAGAGTTCCTTGGATAAAGACAGCAGAAGTTTAATTAGCAATCCCCTCTTTGTCCCGTCCTTGTTTCTGTGATGGGGTCATCAGCTTCATGGAATTTTATAGTCAATGTTTCATTTATAATCTCTCCTGATATTTGGCTTGACATGAAAATCCAACTCTTCTTACCAGACTTAAGTATCTCTGTACTTGACCAACACCCTTCCTACCAACAATTAATGATTCATCTCCCAACTATTTCAAATTAAGAGGGTCTATTGTGTGAGACCCTTTCACAGAGTGATTGGTTCACTGATTTGTGGAAGAGCAGCTTGGTCAGGGAAAGGAGCCAACCACAGTCATAAATTGTATCCAAATTCAGTCTTTTCATTCCTCATTGACTTCTTTCCATTATCTCTTCTTTGTGACCCCACAGTAAGTTCGGAGGCAGAGGCAATAGAGATCTATGCTAAGTGGATCCACCCAAGAATTTTATAATTATTTGAAACTTGACAACTTGGCCCCTAATCTCTTTCTAGAACAAAATTATTCCTCTGGGAAGGAAGAGAATGAGACAAATGAAAGATTGAGAACTTAGAATGTGGACAAAGAAGATAATCTCAGGGGCCACAGACCCAAAACTTGAATACTGACAGATATAGCATTATTCTCTCACTCCTCATTGGAAAATCAGAAATCCCAAAAAAATGAGCTGATAATTTCTTGAAAAGGAATCAAATGAAAATAATTCACCTTCAAAGAGTTCAGATAATGAAAGATTTTATGAATCATAAAAACCATTTCAAAACATCTCCATTGGTTTCTGGCACCCTTATGTATTCACTCAAAAGAAATCTATGAAAACACCAAGAGGTGACCAGGAAGCTGCTACACTTTTATAGTTTTGTTCTGTATCAACTGGAAGAGCAAACTTGGAAAATAGTTAATTCAATAAGCCTCTGTTAATTGCTCACTGTACAGAGAATGTTGGACATGGAATCAAGAACATCTGAGTATAAAGTCTTCCACAGACACTTATTAGCTGCATGACCCTGGTAGGTCACTTAACTTTTCTCAGCCTCATATATAAAATGAAGATAACAACAGTGCCTACTTCAGAGAGTGGTTGGGGGGGTTGAGTAACATTTATATGATGATTTAAGATTTGCAAAGTACTTTAGATACTATCCCACTTGATACTCATATCAAGTAAAGGGTTTTGCAAAGCTTGAAAGTGTTGTTGCTTATTATTAGTATTCCAAATAGGATCTTACACACACACACACACACACACACACACACACACACACACACCTAGCTAGACAGCTTAGAATCATAACTGAAGCAACCTCAAATGTCTTTTCACAAATATAAGGCAGTATTATATATTAAAAAGGTATAGTCATGTGAAAAAATACAAAAACTAGATGGGAAGAAGAGTGGAGAGCTTTGGGGTGGTAATCAGTAGAGCAACAAATAGAAACAGCTTTGTATCAGAGTGTACTATGAACTACCTGGTCAAAAAAAAAGAGATAGACTGGAAAACAGATCACAACCTGAAATAGAGATATAATATATTTGGTGATGGGGGACTTCAATTATGCAAATATCAGCTGAAATTTTCTCTTCCAAGCAGAATGACAAATAACCTCTTGAATTAGATTAATGATAATTTTATCCTTCAAAAGGGAAGTTTTATTATGACTATCACAGAGAAGATCTGATAATAGAAACACTTATTGAAAGAGAATATGTATTAACTTTTGATGAATTCATGTTACCCTACCCATGGATGGTGAATGTGAAGGCAGGATCTGAATTAAAATTCTGCCACAATTACTAGTTGGGTGACTTTCTCACCCTTAGTTTGGGGGTAATAATAGCAATATATAAATACATATATGTGTGTGTGTGTGTGTGTGTGTGTGTGTGTGTGTTTGTCTGTGTGTGTGTGTGTGTGTGGTGTGTGTGTGTCACAGAATGGTCAAGAGTATCAAATGAAATAACCTATAAAACAGCTTGCAAACTTTAAAGCACCACACATATGAACTCTTATTGTTACTAAAATATCAATAAACACATCAAAGAAGGATTCTTGGCTTAGGTTCATAAACCAGATGAGTTGTCTTATGACACTGCCTGAGGCATTCACATTTGTGTGTGAAATATATAAACCCAAAGTAAAATAATCTTTAAAGTACCAAAGTATCTGATATATTTCTAAGTATTTAATTTGTAAAGTACACTATAGGAAGCTGTTTCAAAAAAACTTTTTAAGAGTAGAAATAACTTGAGAATGTTTATAAGTATCAGTTTGAAATTTTCAACAATTAAATTTAAATGGCAAGTTGTAACTGTCTCTAAATTTTTTAAGTACATCTTTATAATGAATAAATACAAAACCATTTTGAAGACACAACACACTAGTATTGTGAAATTGAAAATTGAGACACCTCTTTATTCTGTATAATTTGTTAACCCTGAAATCAGACTGATTTAAAAGATAATCTGACTACTTAAAATTAGAAGGTCTGATTTCTTTTTAAGAGTAACTCCCCTATTTTTCTGGGCTACAGTTTGGACTCACCCCAAATGGGAGTGAATAGCTGAAGTCATAAGATGGTCTGCCTGGCCATAAGTCATGAGTTGCTTAACACTGGACTTTCCAGAGAATGATGATTAACTTTGAATTTTTCCTTCTATCATGGGTCCTAGAAATCCCCCTCCTGTAAATTAGGCCAAATGTAAATATACCCTATACCTTTACCAAATGTATAAAAGACTCCTCTTGTCTGCTCTAATGCATCCCTGGCCACTGAGGGGCTCAGGATTTCACTTACTGGCAATCAGTTTCTCTTCATGGCAGATTTTTATTGAGACATTTGGCAACCCAGATGGAACCCAATCTATTGCCTCCAATCACCAGAACTTCCTCTCAAACAAACTTCTCTCAGAGGACTGTCCTGGAGGAAGCTGGACTCCTCCTCAGTCCTCAAGTTAAATTTTTGCCAAGCAAAGGCAAGCCCCACCTCTTTGCTGGGGAAGAGTTAATTCCCTTCTTTCCTTTTTTCAAGATAAATAAGTTAGTAATGAAAGGACATTTTTAAGTGAAAGTTACTTTAAATTTCACTGTATCACTGAAACTAGTTTAATAACAAATGTATAGAGAAACAAAGTCAAAGTCCAAATCCAGAAAATAACATCCATTATATTTAGCATTGGCATTCACAATTATTGTTTTTGAAGAAAAGACTTTGATATATATTTTATACAAATGTTTTTGTCTGTCAATAGCATGAAACCTAATAAAATATTTTGAAAGTGAATATTCAGATTCTATTGGTAAGACAAAAGTAATTTTTCCAGATAAAATTAGATATTTTTATCATCATCATCATCATTAATAAGCAATTATATTGTTTACTATATACCTGCTATTGTATCTTTATAATTATTACCTCATTTTATCTGGATAACTACACAAAAAAGTAAATGCTATTATCCCCATTTTACAGTTGAAGAAACTGAGACTTCCAGAGGTTAAGTTAACTTGCCTGAGATCACAAAGAATCTGAAACTGGATTTAAACTCAGTCCACCTAACTTAGTCCTATGCACTATCCAATACATCATCTAAATACTTAGTGATATAAAACATAAAGTTATGAATAATAAAGTTCTTAAAATAACATTTATATGTTTCTTAATATGAAAAATACCTGCCATGCATCTGAAATTAAAAAAGTAAAGACTTACTTATTAAACATTTTCTGGTCTATAGAAGTAATGACTGTTTAATTTTAAACTCCATATTTCTAAATGTTAATGGGTTAGGAACCCATTTGCTATGGGCAAATAGGATCTATTTGGTCTCATTCCATCTGAGCAATAATAGTTAAAAGTTATCTTGTGATAGTATATGGAAACAAAGATCTTGTTCACTTTTGATTGCAGAGTTCTCTGGTTTAAGTCAAAAATCATTTATTAATTACATGATATGTCCTGGGAAAAATGCTCTATTCTGGGAATGCAAACATAAGACGTCAAGGATCTTTCATTCTAAAAAACACAAAGATAAAACATAAAGGAAACTGAAAAGCTTAAATGAAAAGTAAAGATGCAAACTTGGGGCATTGTAGACAAAGTCCAAAGTAATCATCAGTGTGGCCTGGAAAGGAATAATGATATGACTCACCTAGGCATCAACCCTAAAATGGAGGTTCTGGGAGGAAACAATCAATGAAATGGAAAAGTAGAAGAATTCAAGAGTACTTCTAGTATGTGAAATCAAATGGTGGAATCAGCTTCCATAGTTAAGAGGTTTCTGGAGCACTGTAGCAAAAATCGAGGAGACTCAGTAGTACAAAGTAGAGAGGAATGAAGACACAGCTACCCTTGGTATCTATTAAATAAGGCAATTCAAATTATATTATTATTCACAATTTCTTATTTGTTTGAAATAAAGTTTAACATTGTAACATTTATAAGGCAAAATATCAATCTCAAATCGTAATTAAAAATAATTAAATAGAGGGCCAGCTAGGTGGCACAGTGGATAGAGCACCAACCCTGAAGTCAGGAGTACCTGAGTTAAAATCTAGCTTCAGACACTTAATAATTGCCTAGCTGTATGACCTTGGGCAAGTCACTTAACCCCATTGCCTTAAATAAAAAATAATAATTAAATAGCAAGATCATCAACAATGCCAAATTTTGAGAAATTTTGCACCCAAAATCAAGCCTGTCTATCACTATCATAACATTGTTATCATTCAATCAGTTAATCAATAAAAATTTATGTATATGCCAGCCACTATGCATTGGTGGTACAAAAAGAGGCAAATTACAATCCTGTTCTCAAGGAGTTTTCAGGAAAATGAGGGAGACAACATGTAGATAGATAGATAGATAGATAGATAGATAGATAGATGGATGGATGGATTAGTATGTAGGCAGGCAGACTTACAGACAGATCGTTAAGAGAGACAGAGAAATAGATAGAGACATAGATGGGGGGAGAGAGAGAGAGAGAGAGGTGGTAGTAAGAGACAGGCAGACAGACAGATAAATAATAATGCTTGTCTTTCATTTTTGAAGAAGACCATGACATCAGTGAGGTGATACTGTGACAAGCATATGAAGTGGTTTTGAGTGGGGGGGTGCTATACTAAGTCATCAGCCTCACTTTCTCCTCTAGAATCAACTGGATATGAATCAGGACAAATGGAGTTGGCCCTGGATGGGAGGCAATCAAGGTTAAGTGACTTGCCCAATGTCACACAGCTAGTAAGAATCAAATGTCTGAAATCACATTCAAACTCCTGTCCTCCTGACTCCAAAGTCAATATTCCCCCTCACTCAATCCAATTCATGTGTTTGTCATGGCATCACCTCCTTGAGATAGATAGACAAATATACAGGATAAGTAGGAAATGATAAATAGCAGGAAGGCACTGGAATTAGTAGGAATTGGGGAAGGCTGCCTGTAGAAGACAGGTTTTTAGTTGGTACTTAATGTAGGCCAGAAAAGTCAGTAGTAAGAGATGAGGGAGGAGAGCATTCCAGAATGGGAAGCAGCCAAAGAAAATGTCTGGTGCAAAGCAATAGAGTATCTTGTTCATGAAACAATCAGGAGTTCAATAAGATTGGATCAAAGATTATATGTCAGGAAGTCGGATGTAAGAAGTAAGAATTGTTATTATAGTTTTGCTTTATAAGTTATAAATATGAAAATTATGAATAAATAGAATTGGTATTGTTTATTATATGACTAAGATCTGTGAGCTATAAAAGTATAATTAATACTTAATCTTGCTTAAGTAAAATACAAGATAAGTTACAATATTTGTTTTATTTTATGAAAATTGGGGAGTAATAGACTTCAGAAGATCTGACTTTGAATCATAAGAGTACCAGAGCAGCAAAAAGCATAATCTGAAAGCAAAAAGAAATTTAACTGAATGGGGATAAACTCTTGTTTACTGCAACAGAGAGAAGCTTTGGTAAAGAACTCCAGGTTACAGGAACTTTCCAGCAGCACTGCCTTGATCATAATGGAAGCTTTAATGCAGTCAATTAGAATCACATTTTTATTAATGCTGTCCTTGGGTGCACAACCTAAACATCTGTAGGCAGTTATTACAGATAAAAGAGTTCCCCTTTGACTGATACACTACAAGGCTGAACAGGTATTGATAAATTTGTTGTTCAGACTCAAAACAAGTTACTATCATTGCTAAAATTAAGGTAGAATCTCTGTTCACCATTTCTTTTCCAATAAAATTAACAATTTCTTTAGTAAAAAATACTAGATTGTAGACATTACTATTTAACACTTATAGACCATAAGATTCTGTCCATCGTTCCAGTTTCTCAAGGTCTTTCTAGATTTCGATTCTCTTATCCAAAATATTAAATATCTTCCCAATTTTGTGTTTAAGGCAAATATGTTTTGCCTTATTTTGTCTTTATCCAAGTCAGTGATGAAAATGTTGGCTAAAGCTGAGAGGAAAAAATCCCTTTGGACACATCAGAAGACTTCTCTCTTCCCAGCTCCCTTGTAAGAAGTTAGTTGACATTGAATCAAAACTCCCTGGTCTAGGAATTCACCTATTTATCATTCAATGATACATAGCCTATGTTTCTCCAATGTGTCAACAAGGATATTACTTGAAATCCTATTTTTGAACTCCAGTTCCCTCTTTATTAAATTTGTTCTACCCTTTTCAATTTGAAGCCCTTTATTGTTCTCAGCCAAAACAAGAGTACAATAGCTTGCAATATAGTTATGAAAGAAGATACACACAAATGCACATGAAAGGGCAAGGGTAAGCAAGAGTAGAAAGTGCTGCCAAAAAATGCAAAGTGTGCTCATGATCAAAATGAGATTGAGAGAGAAGCAATGATCTTAGGAGTTCTTGGGGGGGGGGGGGTGTCAAAGACTTCCAATATGTCATCACAGTTAGAGAGTCTCACATCACGTAATCAGAAAAGAAATGGGATTACTACTAAAAAGGGGGCTGAGAGAAAGGAATATATAGAAAGAGCAAGGAAAGGATTCAAAAGATAAGAGAGGAAGTCAGAAATCTTTGAACTGTGGCCTGTATAATGTAGCTTTGATCAATGGCAGGCACTCCCATTCCACAGATATTTTCAGACCACTTGTAGAAATATCATTATCAGCAACTGATCCTGGGGACAAGTTGAAGGAAGGAAGGTCAGTGTGAGAAGGGAGGCCTGGGTGGAGAGAGGGAAATGATTGTGTAAAAGCCTCCCTTCATTGTTCTTTATGCCCTGTAAACCACATGTATTTATATTTGTGCATCCTCCTCAGTGGGACATTCAACAAAGGAATTTTCAATGTAAATGAACAATCCTATTCATTTTTCATTTTAGACCTATTAAAAAAAAGAAAAAAGAATCCAATGTGGGAGGAAACTATTATATTTATTAGATGTCCATTTAAAAGAATTCAGTCAACTGTATTCTATAATAATCATATGTATACATGTAGATTTATATTGAGCTTGTAGACCATAAAGTAACTATAAAGTTAACTCTAAAAAAAGGCAAAAAATTCTCGGGGTGGGGGGCAGCTAGGTAGTTCAGTGGATAGAGCCCAGCCCTGGAGTCAGGAGTACCTGAGTTCAAATCCAGCCTCAGGCACTTAATAATTGCCTGGCTGTGTGCAAGTCACTTAATCCCATTGCCCTGCCAAAAAATAAAAAATAAAAAAAGAATCTTCAATGTAACTTAATTCAATAAGTATTACAATAGTATGATGAATTCAATTCAATAAGAATTGATTGTGTTAAAATGAAGTAAAGGTGAAAAGACATTTATTACAATAGTACAAACACAAAAAGCACATAGACCTTGCCTTTAAGGGTCGTCCATTCTATGAGGGATAAGTAATGGAGCAAGTTAAGGTTTAAGATTTAACAGTCATAGCAACCCTGTGAGGTTGGTACTGTGATAATCATCATTTTACATCTGATGAAAGTATAACTCAAAGAGATTATATGATTTGCCTAGAGTAACAGAGATAGGAAGAGTGAAGAAGTATTCAAACTTGGTGTCTTCCTGACTTTAAATCCTGACTTCTATACACTACTACCCCATCTGAGGATCAGTTCAGCCTGGTTTGACCACCTTTTTTAAATCATTATACTCATTTAGTTAACTTCAACACGATATAATTATTATATTAAATTCTAATTGAATTGCATTTAATCCTTCAATGCATTTACTTTTTCAGTCTTGTTACAATGTACCCAATGTTACCACCAATTCTTAAGAAATGGTGTTGCAAAAATATGATTCAGAAACATAAAAATAATACAAGTAGTAATAATATTTATGTAACAGTTTTATATATATTATCCTATATCATTTTCCTAAAAAGTCTGTGAGTTAATAACTATAATTATCTCCACTTTGCAAATGAGGATACTGATAGCTAATGAATCTTAAAAAGCTACTTACACAGAAATAACATAGCTAATGTGTCTAAAGCACCTCTGTTTTGTTTTACTGGCTTGTATTTCTTCATAGTGCCCTTACCAATTTTGCTTAGTTGAAATTCTCAAAGACTTTATCCTTAGTCTTCTACTATTATCTCTATACATCTTTGGTATATATCTACTCCACAATTTCCATTTATGACCCCTATGAAGAAAATTCAAGTTTATGTCATCAGTCTTAAATTCTTGCCATTAAAATTTTATTTTGTTTCTCTTTTCTTTTATGAGAAGAATAATCTTTAGACTGGAAAGAATATCATGAGGAATAAATTCACCTTTTCCCAGGGTTTGGATTTAGACACTCTGGGGCAAGACCCTATTCACTCCATTAATTATTCATCTGAACACTCTCACATTGCTTATGAACAAGTCAGAGAAATGTAGTCTAAATCAGTGACTCCTAACTTTTCAATTTAAGCAATGATCTATTTCTAATATTAAAAAATTTTAAAGAATCCACACATAACTATTTATATTATTTATATCTGAAAATTGATAAAATACATTAATTTTTTGCAAAAGTCTATGGATGACATGAACTGATGCTGAGTGAGATGAGCAGAACCAGAAAAACCTTGTACACCTAACAGCAATACGGGGGTGATGATCTACCTTGATGGACTGGCTCATTCCATCAATGCCACAACCAAGGACAATTTTGGACTATCTGTAATGGAGAATACCATCTGTATCCTGAGAAAGAATTGTGGGGTTTGAACAAAGACCAAAGACTATTACCTTCAATTTAGAAAAAAAAGAGTTATCTTGTTATGTAATTTTGCCATCTCTTATATTTTATTTTTCTTCCTTAAGGATATGATTTCTCTCTCATCACATTCAACTGAGATCAATGTAAACCATGGAAACAACGTAAAGACTAACAGAATGCCTTCTGGGGGGGGCAGCAAGAATGGGGAGGAAATTGTAAAATGCAAACTAAATAAAATCTTTCTAAAAAAATTCTATAGATGAGGTCCCCAGAAGACCAATATTCATAGGTCAGAGACTTCTATATTCAATGATAATTCCATCATGTAGACTTAGTAATGGTAAAAATGATTAGGCCTAATGATATGTTATTGACGGATTGTCAGATTGGAGGGGGGTCTGTAGTGGCCATACTATGGGATTCTGTCATTGACCTTGTGCTATTCAATATTTTTATCAGTCACTTGAACAAAAGCATACATAGAATACTTATCAAATTTAAAGAAGCCATAACTGGAATGAATAACTAATATGTTATATGACTGACTTGTCATCTTGAATGCTGGGACTTACCTAATATGATGAAATATAAAGGGTTGCAAGTAAAGTTCTAGAAGGAGATTTGAAAAAAAATCAAGATTTCAAGTACAGGGCAGGAGAAGTATGACTGAACAGCAAAAAATCACATATACCATCTATTCCAATCTGTACCTAAACAAAACAAGAATCCTTCTGCCTTAGACTGTAAGTTCCTTGAGAGCAAGTATTGGGGGGGGGGGTTCTTTTGTATCCTCAGCAATTAACACAGCAGCTGGTAATTGTTGTTGTTATTTAGTTGTATTTTGATTCTTTATGACCCCATCAACCATAAAGCTTCAATACTGTGCACAAAGTTTTCTTGACAAAGTACTAGAGTGGTTTGTCATTTCCTTTTCTAGTGAATTAAGACAAACAGAGGATAAATAATTTACCCATTTAGCTGGTAAGTGTTTGAGATCAAACTCAGGTCTTCTTAAATCAAAACCCAGCACTATAGCCACTGAACCACCTAATTAGTACAGAAAAGAACATTCCCAGCAACTAGCTGAATCAGCTAAGCTTTGGTTAAGACCTCCAGTGAAGTAAAACCCATCCTTTTCTGAGGCAGGCTATTCTATTTTTCTCTAGGCCTAATTGTTAGGAAGTTTGAAGCAACATCAAGTCAAACTCAGCCTCTTTACAACTTAACCCCTATCCATAAAATAAATCCATTCCTCCTCACACATTTAAGAAGACAAAGAACTAAGCATCCCCCAAAACATCCCATGTTTTTCAATTTATATTTGTAAGACATGATCTCTAGGACCTGCACACTGATCAACCTCCTTTGAGCTTAGTAATGCCCTTCTAAAAATGTGACATCATAAACTGAACATGGTATTCAATGTGATATGATAAAGGGAAAGAGCAGTAGAACTATTATGTCCCTTAATATGTGCATTACCCTATTCTAAATATAGTCTGGGGTCTTATTAGCTTCTTTTAAACTGCTATAGCTTCATATAGAAAATAATCTGAGTTACATTGATCTTGAAGATCAAAATGAGTCCAATAGTATAATGTGAAAACCAAGAAAAACTCACCCAATATTAGGGTACATTAAGAGAGCTATATTGTGTGGAAAAATGCAAACGAGCATATCTTTGTACTCTACCTAGTCATGTTATATCTAAAATATTGTCAATTATGGATGACGCATTTTGAAAATTATATTGGCAATCTGAAGAATCTCAAGAGGAGGAAAGTCCAGTATGATGAAGGATTAAAAGAGGATTAAAAGAAGGAAATGAAGAACAGAAGACTTCAGGGGAGCATGATAGCTGTCTTCAAGTATTTAAGGACCATCATGTAGAAGTGGGACTAGATATTTTTCTGCTTAGTCTCAAAGAGCAGAGAGAGAAACAATAAATATAAGCTATATATAGAAACATATAAAGACTGAATATAAAGGGGAAAGTTCATGAAAATCACAGTTAGCTCATTATCAGTAGAATAATCTTCTTTAGTAGATATTTTCATCCCTCTCACTGAGCATTGATTTCATGACCATTTGTCAGTGACATTGTAGTGCTTATTCTGATTCAATTATTGGTTAGTCTAAATCACCCCAAGGTCCCCTTCAGTGAATATATTAAACAATTCATTTACTGAAAGATAACAAATGGAAAATGGTCTTCCAGATATAATGTGGTCTTTATAAATAATGGGTTCTGCCATTTGGTTTAAATATAATGCAATGCAGTAGTTAAGGAGGTAGGATATGAACGTGGTTTGGGGGGAAGGGTCTTTTCAATCAGACTGACAGATATGAGTAATACTCAACATATGTGGTATCATCTTCAAACACAAAGGACAGGACTGCCAGGATTATGATATGCATAAACATATAAGAAAGATTTTACACATGAATAATGCATGGGAGTTTGTATGTACAAACGTGTTAGTATGAGGCAAGAGGATATATATGTGCCTGTGTGTGTTCACCAACTCTTCTGCATGCACCATCTGCAAAGCAAGTGATTCTGCCTGTCAATTATAGTAGCTCCCACTGCCAGCAAAAATAAACACATCAAAGGTCTGTCTTCACATGATTTTTCACCACCCCCACCCACCTCATTCCCACTCCTGTCCCTAAAGAAGCAGTTCTAAAACTTGTTGGTCTCAGTACTTTTTTACACTCAAGAATTATTGAGGACCTAACTCTGTAGTCTCAAAAATTATTGAGAACCCTAAAGAGATTTTGAGTGAGTTATACCTATAAATATTCACCATATTGCATATTAAAATTGATTTAAAATTTTTAAATGTATTTGTTTATTCACCTAAAATAACACTATAAACACAAATAGCATTTTATATAAAATAATACTATTTTCTCGAAAAATTTTAGTGAGTAGAGTGACATTGTTTAAAATATTTTTGCCAATCTCTTAACATTTGGCTTAACAGAAGACAGCTGGATTCTCATATATCCTCCTGAATTCATTGTTATGATATTGTTTTGATTGAAATATATGAAAAAATCCAACTTCACACAGTTGTTTAATTGAAAGGGGAAGATGCATTTTATTAGGTAAAGAACATCTTGGTATTGTAATGAAAATAGTTTTGACCTTGTAGATCCCCTAAAAAGATCTCAGGTTCCCAAAACATACCCTAAGGACTTTTGCCCCAAAGAAACTGAAAAAAAAAATTGTTCTTCAAATCTTCAGTGATACAAAAAAAGTAGTATTGATTCCAAGTCCTTTCTCTGAAAAAAAAAAAAGAAATAATAGCAATACCATAGTCATGGCTAAAGAGAAATATTTTGGATTTCTGTTTAAAAAAATTAATAAAAATAAAACCTGAGTAATTTGCTAATAGTTAATTGGGAAAAAAAAGCATTTAATTTCCTATTCTCTAGCCACCTGTAAAGGATTTTTCCATAGAATCAGTGCAATTATTCCAAATATAGCCTTTATGTGAATTTGACACAGAAATTTCAGTTCTTCAAAATTTGTAAAAATAAATTTTCTAACAATGTCACAAAGTTATATAGATACTTTACATATGAATGTATGAATTTGTTTTGAGAGAAGGTCTTCCTATCTCATCTAGGCTGGAAGTACAGAAGCCACTGACAATCCCAGTCCCACCCTTGATTGCTCCAGCTTTGACCCTCTATATTTCCAACGTGGGCTGTTAAGTACATGATGACTCCTCATTTCCAGCTGTTGTTCCATTGAGTCAGACTTTTGGGGACCCCATGGGCAATACTGTCCATGTAGATTTCTTTTTTTTTTGGAGGGGGACAAAGATACTAGAATAGTTTGGTTTTTTTTAACCACTTCATTTTACAGTTGAAAATACTGAGGTAAACAGGTTTTAGCCGGGGTCAAACAGATTTAGCCAGAAATCAGATTTGAACTCAGGTCTTCCTGATTCCAGGTCTACTGCTCTATCCCCTCAGTCATCTAACTGTTCCCTTTCTTCCAAGGGCACACTTTATTTAGTGTAGACATCAACCATCTTCTGCATCTGAAAAAGCCCCAGCTCTAATGGTCTACCAGCCTTAGCCTCTAAGAAGCAGGGATTATAGAAAGGTATAGAGCACCTCACCCAACCCAAAAAGTAATTTAAAATTAATCAAAATATTCAAGTGTTCCAGTTTACATATCAAAGAAGGATGGGAAATAATATGATGATAAATCAGGTAACCTTTTATTCCTCTCCTCAGCATCTTCTCCCTTATTGTCCATTCCTCAGAAGGATTCTTAAAGTTCTTTTCTCTCCCAATGAACTTTTAACTCAGATTTCCCACCAGTCAGAAATTCCATAATTAAAGAATCATTTCTTTGGTTCTTTAAGACTTTTTAGGCTTCCAGGATGCTCTAAGGAAGCACAGATACCATGGACCAGGGCTAGTTGGAAGGAGGAAAGACATATTTAACTAAAGAGAAAGGATGTTCAGATACTCAATGAAAGAAGGTGGCAAAAGAGACAGGAATTCAGCTTAACTCAGACCTGGAGAAAGGATTGCAGGTTATACCAATCTACAACCCTCTAGAGGAAGAAAGAATCAACAGAGAGGATGTCATGAACTGGGGAATAATCCTTCACTGATTCTGTGAGTTTTATAGACTCTACAAGTCCTAAGGGAAGGTGAGCACTATTAGAAAAGAGAACTTGACATTTTCCTAAAATTAAAAGAATTTTTGTGATCCTGGAGGATCTTAGATACAAATTAATTCACATTTTATTTAATAAGTAAATGCTGACTTCAAATGCATGTTTTAAAGAGTGCCCTCCACTGAAAATATACCCAGAAATAATTATAGCAGTAAACCTTAATCAGCTACCATCTTAGTGAGGATTAAAATCTAGGGGATGAGACAATACATATGCCTGGTGGGGAACTTCTAGGAGATAAGAGGAGAGAGGCAATACATGAGCACCAAAGACAAGTCTGACAATTTAACAAAGGACAGGCCCTAGTAAAAAAAAAACTTAGAACACCCAAAATTCCTCCTTTTAAAAGGCAACATAGCAATATTATCTCTACCTGATATTACTTCTTAGTTCCTCAGGAAGTGTATCAAACATATAGCAAAAGGAATAGTATCTTTATCTGCAACCTACTTCACAATTACTTGTATATCCCTTTTCAGGGAAGTTGTGTCTACTTGTTATATACCCTTGCTCCATTTCCCCTTCTACCTTGTCTCTCTATCTCTTCATCACTATCCCAGAATGTGTCTATTCCAGAGTGGCAATAAACTCTATTCTCCAAGAAAAGGACTCTATAGACTCCAGAGACAGCCTTACACGGTCTTACTGATACCTAGGAAAGAGGTAGAGTAGCCTCTCAAAGTAATTTGTCAAGATCATATGAACCCACTTCTGCAATCCATACTGAGTTTCCAATCTCAGTTTTGATCTGATCTATAGGACTGAATCCTTTAGCCAGCTCTTCCCAGCCTCTCATCTGTTACTGTTCCTATACCAAAATTGCAGAATGGTATCTCATTTTTTTTCATTTTGTTCTTTCCTGACTTTACTCTCCCCTGAGATCTTCCATGATATATTGAACTCCTGGATTAAATCCCTAGATCTATCTCTGAGGTTACAGTTCTTCCTGGTTCTCAGATTTCCCCTAAAAGACATTCATTTCATTATCCTTCCTTGACTTCAAAAGAACCCCTTGGGTACTTCTAGTATCAGAAGTACCAAAGGGGTTCACCTACATTTTTCTGGAGGACTTTTGGACAATTTATGCTTAGGGCACCTTTCTGAAGAAAGAGAGGGCACAACATTTCCACAATTTGTGTCTTCTAGCCTGATTCATTATCCCTGAAAAGAATCAGTGAGATGGAAAAAATTTAGTACCCTCTTGCCCATAAAACAAAACAAATTCCCAGTTGTTTGCAATCCTAGGAACTGGTACTATAAATCAAAATATCTAGCATACTGCTAACTAATTATCCAATCAAATCAGAAGAATTTAGTGACATTATTGTGAATTTTGCATGACATAGGTAGGGGAAAGAGTGTAATGGTTCAGTCAAGGCAAAGAGAGGAAAGAAAAAAAGATACTCTCAATTATCTTGAATCTCTATCATTAAAAAAGAGAGAGCTGTCTGGCACAGTTTGATTTTAGGGAAAAGCAGTATCAAATAGTTGGTGAGAACGAATATTTCCTTATTTTTCAGTCAGATAGCATTGTGAGCCATGCATAAGCCAGAAATGAGCTCCAATATTGACAGTGTGAGTCAGAGGTTCACACTCGACCCAGGAGGTGTGTGGGCAGCTCCACAGTTCATTTGACCTCCTTTCATTGAAATAAGAGGAAACTGTGATCTGAGCTGACATTTCCTTAGAGATTCATACAGCTTTCCTAACAGAGGGACCACAATTCAGTGATAAAAGGGCTTTGAAGTACCTGGCTCCAGGCCAGGAAACATTGGAAGTATTCTTCAGAGAATATCTGTTTCAGATTTATCCCCAATTTATAGTAAGACACACATGCTAACTTTAGTATTTCTTCTTCTCTTTGAATTTAGAGGCTTCAGATTGATTGATCTCAAGCCTGCTCCCCTGGCTCAGACCTGTATGGCTCTAAGACTGGGTTTCGAATGATGTGAAATAGTTTTCTTCCTTTAGAATTACGTTCCAATTGTCTTTGTTTTTTCCTTTCTTTAAGACTACAATTCAAAATCCTCTTTCCCCAGGGTACATTTTGTTGAATTCTATTTTTCTTCCTATGACCTGTACTCCAAAGTGTCTGTTCTGGACATTAACATCATAGTTTAACCACTAGAGGATGCTGCTGGCCACTTGCCTGATTCTGCTCAAAAAGAAGCATCTATAGTGAAGCCATAGAATGAGGAGGTTTGCAACCATATCATAAATTTAAACCTATAACAGACCTTAGTCTTCATTTTATGGATATGGAAACTGACACCCAGAAAGGGAACGTGACTCCCCTAGTTTCACACTAATAATAACTGAGAAAAACAGGATTTAAAATTAGGGCTCCTTATTTCATATTCAACATTCTTTCCACTGAACCATGCTATATCTCTCAAAAGTCAACTGATACAGCATGTAATATAATTCTTAAAGGTAGAAGAGCTCTTAATAGCCAGCAAATCTAACATCTTCCTTTACATAAAGAAGAAACTGAATTCTGGAATAGGAAAGTAACTTTTTCCATCAAGAACTTAGATGAAGGCATGAATGGCATATTTATGAAATGACCAGATAAGATGAAGTTCAGTCATATACAGTATATAAGCTACATAATCTTTTTCAAGGTTGTATAGATAATAAGTTAAAAAAATCTAAAATAATGCACAAACAATAATTGGGTATTTATTGCACAAATTTGATTAAATGGTAGATCCTAACCTCCAAGTACATAAAGATACTTTCCTTTCAGTATGGTACCAAAAAAATCTCTAAATGCTCTAACTCCATTGTTACAGTATAGTTCTACATAATATATATAACTACATCATATAAAACAGCTAAAAGCACAATTCTAGATTTCTCTTTGAATCCTATCAAATTTGATCTTGTATTGGACTGTATCATTCCTCAACAGCATTTTGGTTGATAAAAGCAAACCACAATCTAAATAATTCCATTTGTGAGGGGGAAAAATATTAAAAAACAAAAATAATCAGAAGAGAAAAGGCATGGTATTATAATCCCCTAGCCACCAAAGACAGAGCAGATGCCAGGTCATATCACAGAGCTATGAAGTCTGTGGACACTCATTGAATTCTTACTGATTGGCAGCCTCTGAATGCGTTTTGAAAGGATCAAAGATTTAGGTTGTATGAGTATCACAAATCATCTGAGGTCTATCCCAATTGTCTAAGATTGGAAAATGAGCTAGAGATCTTAGAAAATCATCTTTAGCCCCAAGTTAACAGGTCATTCCTGGCTCTTTTCCAGACATTCAATGGTGAGAAAAATAGCTTCTGGAGCCACAAGAATAATTCTGCTCCTGGGGAATCCATAGTTGAGCCACAGACAAGAAAAGTTTGACAAACACTTTTTAACAAAACTTTAGGCCTTTTAAGCATAAATTCAATGTTGGGGCAAAGACTGGTAATTCAAAGACTGGTCATGGGTTCCCAAAATTGCATATTTAGAACTAGAAAAGATCCTAGATAATGTTAGCTTGCCAGCCTTTATGCTTTATAAACCTCAAGACAACACTGTGAAGTAGGTGTTATCATTATCCACATTTCAAGTGAATTTGGATTTGGATTTGAAGTCCAGAATTACACAGCTAACAACTGTCTGAAGTAAAGAATTAAAAATACTGATCTTGGAGTCAGGATATTTGATTTCTAATCCTGGTTCTTTCACTCATTAGCATTGTGACCTTGGGACTCAGTTTCTTCATCTGTACAATAAAAATAATGATACTTGGAATTTATATATCAAAGTTTGCAAAGTTCTTTGTAACTAATATCTCATTTGAGATACACAATGACACTCTGAGCTAAAGTAATTTTATTTATTGTTATTATCCCCATTTAATAAGTAAGAAAACTGAGACTCAGAAAGAGTAAATGTTTAACCCAATGCCATATAATTAAGTGTCAGAGGCAATATTCTGTATCCAATGCTCTTTCAACCATGCCAAGTTACCTCAAATGCAGCATTCCCAAATGAAAGGGGGAATAACTTCTAAAATTTCTTTTATTTCTGTGATTCTACAATCATAACCCCAATTAAAGAAACAGACTCTCCCAGGTTATAATATCAATGAATCCCAGACTCTTGATCCAGTTTAATCTGTCTGCTACAAAAAATTGCCTCTGAAACAATCCTAACAAATAGTTATCCAGTCTTTGCTTTAAGAAACCCAGAGATGGGGCGACTAGGTGGTGTAGTGGATAAAGCACCAGCTCTAGAGTCAGGAGTACCTGGGTTCAAATCTAGTCTCAGACACTTAATGATTACCTAGCTGTGTGGCCTTTGGCAAGCCACTTAACCCCATTTGCCTTGCAAAAAAAAAGAAACCCAGAGATGGAGATGCCTCATTCCACTAAAGCAGCACATTCTATAGTAGATGCACCAATTCCAATACACCCTCATTGTTCTTAATTCTGCCTTCCAGGATCAACCAAACAAATCTGATCTGTCCTTCACATGAAAACTTTTGAAATACTTGAAGACACCCAACAGCTCTTTGCAGATCTAAAAACATGATCATATGCAAAGCTAAAAGTAGCCCAGAATCATGAGGGCTTTGCCTCAGGACAGAAATTTTAAAGACTGCAAAAATCTGGTGCATTCCTTTAGTGGAATAAAAGGAAATAGAAGAAACAGAAGACCAGACGTTGGTTGAAAAGTTCTAGGAAACTATGTGAAGATGGGAGATCGAAATCTATTCATTGTCTCCTCTGTCCTTCTATCCCAAAAAAGTCCTAACCCATCCTTGTCCTTCCATTTCTAAGATTCTACTTCCCTTCTTGCCTTTCTAGAAAAGCAATCTCTCTCCAACTCTCCTCCATCAAGTAGGGACATTTCTTCTCAGCAAGGCTAAGTATCAGTCCCTACAATATTTTCCCTCCTGGGAGCCTCACCCAGGACCCTCCCCTGAAACAGAAAGATCATAATCCTCCAAGTCAGATGGCTTAGACTCATGGGTCCTGTCCAAATTTTAACCTACCTACAGGTAAGTTGTGCTGTAGAAGAGAACTGGGCCTGGAGACAGGAAGACCTGAGTTCAAATCTGATTTAAGAAACTTACTAGCTGTGTGATTTGGGGCAAATCACTTAATCCTTTTTCCTCAGTTTCTCTCTCTCTGTAAAATGAATAAGAGAAGGAAATGGTAAACCACTCTAGTGTCTTTGCCAAGAAAATCCTAATGGGTTCACAAAGAGCCTGTAACTAAAATATTTGAATGACAATACCCATCCACCACTATAGTAACTAAGTACCCATGCCATTTAACTTCATGTGTCTTAATTATTTTTGTGCTATTTGTACACCATGCATCACAAAATTAACTTGAGGACACTTTTTTGCTGCTTTCCCCGTATGGTACTATTCTCCTGGACAATGGTTATGCCGAAACTACTAATTATTGTTCTGATACTAAATCCCACTATGCCTTCTCTTTTCAAATCTAAACACAGCTGTTCTTACAACTGATCTTCATATGATATGATCCAGAAACCAACCCAATCACCTTCCTCTAGACATTCTCCAGTCTATCAATGCGTTTACTTCTGCCACTGCTGCTATTGAAAAGTGGGAGGATATAGAACTTTCCTCCCGCCATCACCCTTTACTCTGAAGGAAGAGCTAATGAAGTCCCAAGTGGCAGACTTGAGGAGAGGAGAAGAGCAAAAGAGATGGAAACATTCATCGGTCTCTCTTTTTTAAGTCTATTGAGCCCATGAGTCTTCCTGGCTCCAGTTTCCAATCCACTTTGGAACAGCCTCATCTTCTGATCATAGGTTCCAAAGAAGTAGCCTGGAGCTGCTGGCTTGTGTGGGCCATTTATCAAGAAGACAAAGTACATGGGAACCCAAGCAGGAGCCCACTAGAAAGTCCCAAACTACAGCTCAGCTGCATAGGAAGTGATCCAGTCTAGTAGATTAAGGGCATCTCCATTACTTTGCTCCCTCAAGAGAATATAAAATCCATGTAAACAGGGACTGATTAATTTTTGTTTTTATATTCCCAGTTTACAGGACAGAGTCTGGTACATAATAAGCATGTTACAATGTAATATCCAAATATAAAAATAAAATGAACACATAAATATACAGGGAGCCATTCTTATCAATTGAATAATACTAATATATATATATATATATATATATATATACCTAAATATACATACATATATATATATATACCCAAAGTGCATTTATATAGCACATTAAGCTTTGCAAAGCACTATACATGTCATCACATTTAATACTCAGAATAGCCTTGAAGGGTAGGTGCTATTATTCCCATTTTACATATGAAAAAATTGAGACTGAGGTTGGGATTTGCCTGGGATCACAGGGTTGGTAAGTATTTGAGGCCAGATTTGAGCTCAAGTGGTGGAATGAATAGAGTGCCTGAGCTGACCTGGAGACAAGAAGACTCCTCTTCCTGAGTTCAAATTTAGTCTCAGATTCTCACTAGTTTTGTGACCTTGGGCAAGTCACTAAACCCCATTTGCCTCAGTTTCTCCATTTATAAAATGATCTGGAAAGAAAAATGACAAATTGCTACCATATCTTTGCCAGGAAAATTCTAAATAGGGTCACAAAGATTCAGACATGAATGAAACAGTTGAAAAACCACTTCAGTTGAAGCCCAGAGGTCTTTCACACTGCACCATCTTGCTTCCAAATCTACCTGCACAATGGATAGAGCATTGGACTTGGAGTCAGGAGGATGGGAGTTCAAATCCAATTTCAGACACTTGACACTTACTAGCTGTGTGAACTTGGGCAAGTCATCTAACCCTGGTTGTCTCACATCCAGGGCCATCTCCAGCTTTCCTGATCCATATCTGGCCATTGGACCCAGATGGCTCTGGAGGAGAAAGTGAGACTAGAGACTTAACACAGCACCTACTCAAATCCAATTCATGTGTTTGTCTTGATATACCTCCCTGATGTCATGGTCTTCTTCAAGAACAAAGGATAAATATCATCATCATTTGTTTACCAATAAAACATTTACTAATCATTCAGGAACTTTTTCCAGCTATTATGCTTTCCCAGTTTTGTTAGGAAAACAAAATAAGATGATGTTTTTAAAATGTTTTGCAAACCTTAAAGTGTGATTAAAAAATACTAGCTATTATTATTAGAAATCAAAGTCAAATTTATGGACCTATAATTTAAACTCAAATCTCATCACTTTTTAGAAAACTGGGCCTTATTTACCCTTCTTGGATCCTGCTGTACCTCTCCTTTTTATTTTTCTGGTCATCTAAAGATCCTGGAGATTAATTCAAATGAAATTCACCAGTTCTTTCATTAACTGGAATTGTAGCAAAAAGTATAAATGGAGAAACAAGTGAATGAGTTGAACTATAATTTACAGAATCACTGAGCTAGGAAGTGTCTGAGTTCTCTAGTCTAGTGATGCCAAATTCAAATAGAAATAGAGGCCACCAATCCATGCATAAGGACCCTATAAGGTCTCATATTGACTTGTTTTAAAATATATCATCTATTTTATTGCATTTTTATTTATTTTGTCAAAGGTTTCCTAATTTCATTTTCATTTAGTTCTGCTCTGGTTTAAAGTTCTCAAAGTATAATCCTGGAAACTTGGACTCTTTTGGGGATCTACAAGGTGAAAAACTATTTTCATAATATACTGATGTTTTAAGTTCTACTATTGTTAGCTATAACCAATAAAAACTTAAACTCTTTGGAGGGGAAATCCTCAATAATTTTTTAAAGTGCAAAAAGTATCCTAAAATCAAAAATTTTGAAGACTATTATTATCAAATTTATCCCTGACTATTTCTAACCTATTCTCAAATCTATTATTTAGTATCCCTAATCTATTTCTGAGCCAGAATTAGAGTCTTCAGTAAAGGGGAAGTGACTACTTTGAAAGGTGACCCTTGCTCCTTTTGGAAAATTCTTGTTATGAAAATTTTTCCTTATATCAATTCCACATCTGTCTTTCTGTATCTTCTGCTCACTGATCTTAGATCTGTGTTCTGTGATCAAACAGAACTAGCCTATTGATCTTTCTACATGGTAACCCTAAAAATGCTTTAAGGGTGCTAGAGTTTTCAAGGATGGAAGTTCTATACTCATTACCTCCTCCAATGCACCAAGTACAACAGAATATCCCACAGGTCTCTGTGTCATCCAAATTTGACCTACCATTCCAAGCAAGGACTTCTTGGCATGCTACACTGTGGTTCTTCCTGTTCAGAGTAGCTGACACTTACTTTGGGGTCATGCTTCTTTCTCCCAGAAAGAAAAATGAGCTACTATATTTTGATAAACAACTGTTGCTAAGGTCACATCTTTGAATCTAGTCATGAAACAGCAGGGAGTTGGCATGTGGGAAGAATTCCTTCAACTTACTGAGAATCAGTAAATCCTGAGAATCAATGTGGTGACTACAGAGAAATTCCCAAACACAAAGACCCCCATTACAACATCCATTCCTCCCCTTATGGTCTGGCTGAGAACTCATCCACAAGGGTTCCCTTATGGGAAGAGCCTGCAGCTACAGGCAAAAAAAAGGAGATAGGAGCAATGTTGGTTCTCTGCTCCCAGAGACTTTTTTTCTTCTTTTTAACTCTTAGTGCTGCTTGTAAGCATCCCAAACTTGAAGCAGCAACTCCACCTTCCAGTCATCTCCTGTTGTCACTAATCACACCTTGCCCCTGGGTCAATAGCCCTCCTTTTTTACCAGCTCAACCAGAAAGGGTCAAAACTGGCGGAATTTTTAAAAAGAGCTTGTCTATGCATTTAAAAGAAATACAATAAATAATAAAAACAGAGCACAAAATTGCCAAGTTACAGAGCATATGAGTCTTTCATTCATTCACTGAATTAACATTTTCTAAGCACTACCAATGTCAGGTATTATGGCAGATATTGAGATACAAGGATCAGATTCATTCATTTATTCATTCATCCACATGTATATGTACATGCATATATGTATTTCTGTGTATATATATATATATGGGTGTGCTGTATATATGCGCATGTATATACACAGACCTCTGTTTATACAGGCATGCATGTGTGTGCATGCATACACACATATATAGGCCCTGCCCTTAAGGTACTAACATTCTACTTGGGGGGGATGTATACACACAAATCAATAAATACAAGACATATCGATAAAGATGATTTCATTTGTACAATCAACTTCCAGATGAGGACATTCCCCCCAACCAATGAAGGTCAGCATGTTTCCTACAACTTAGAGTTGCCAAGGATAATGAGACTTTAAGCAACTTACTCAGGGTCACTCAACCAAAATGTGTCAGAGACCTGACTTGAACTCACATATTCAAGTTTCCAAATTCAGCTCTCTCTAGCTACTACACATATTGTCTCTCCAGCATAAAATATAAACAAAATGAATATAAAGAAATATCAGGAGACAAAGGCACAGAGGTAGGGAACATTGGGTTCACAAGCCTTATAAAACCTTATATATATGGTCTGGTACTACTATCATGGCAACCGCAGGTAGAACTTGAAAGTCAATAAATCTTGGAGCATTTTAGAGGTGAATTAATTAAATATTTGACCAAATATAACAAACGAATGATATTATAAATCCAAATGATCCTTGGCAGGAAAAAAGTTTCCCATCCCTGTTCTAACAATGAGAGGACCAGGATTCATACCCTCATAACTGGTCACAAATGATGGCACAAATGTCCATCTCATTATATAATTCTTTACCAATAATTGATCTCTGACCTGGTCTCATTATGTTGCCCTAGCATTCTTGGCTTGGGTAAAAATCTTCAATGTAGCTCATATCTGCCTAGGCCCTTCAAAACTTTTATTTTTATCCCTTTCTCCAACTTCTGCAATGAGCTGAGTTGCTATAATATTAAGCAAGCAGTGTAGTGGCCCAGTGAAGAGAGCACAGGGCTTAGAAGTCAGGAAGATGTGAGTTCAACTATGGATTAGTAGCCATGTGACCTCAAACAAATCACTGGACTAGTTTATTTCAATTTTATCAACTATAAAATGATAAAATAATATTTCTGTCCCAGCATTGTTCTGAGCCTCAAATAAAACAACAATTTTTAAAGTACTTAGCACATTGATTGAACTTAGAAAGCAACCTAAAAATGCTATTATCATATTATCAATAATATACTGGTTTTAAACATATTACATATATTGTACTAGGCATATGAAGTTTTTCCAATAGCAAAGAAATGATGATTCTTCATGAGTTGGTCTTTATTCAGTTAGTCAGTATTTATTGGGTAGCTTCCATATAGCCAGTAGTCTTTTTTGACAGACAAAGGAGACATGAGAGAAATATAGTACAGTCTTTGTCCACTATCTGGTTAGGGAGATATACATGAGAAAACATGTAATAATTCAAAATACACATTATACAGTAGTAAATGAGTAGCAAAATAACATAGTCAGTCCTCAACTTTCACAAGGCTAACATCGCTAAAAAATTTCTTGAAAGTCAAAAACATTCTGACATGGTGAACCTATGAAAAACAGAGGCTTAGTTTTCCATGAATACCCCCCCAAATTATAATCTTTTGCTAAAGATTGTTGAAAATACACTTTTATGCATAAAATTCTTTATAACAAAACATTAATTCTGATAATATGCATTTTTCCTAACAGGTAACCATAAAATAATCCATAAAATTCAGTATACAAAATAAAATTGGTAACATGCAAAATATTTTTTTCTCCCTAGTAATTCTCTAGAATTCTATAACATTTGGAGCTAACATCTCAATTTTAAAAAATTGATTTAAGATAACATGGGGTGGCTAGGTGGCACAGTGGATAAAGCACCAGCCCTGGGAGTCAGGAGTACCTGAGTTCAAATCCAGACTCAGACATTTAATAATTACCTAGCTGTGTGGCCTTGGGCAAGCCATTTAATCCCATTGTCTTGCAAAAACCTAAAAAAAAATAAGATAACATTCACTTTTTGTAAATCTTGAAATTTATAATATCATAAATACTATACAACAACTAAAATTCTTAAAACTAAAACATTTTTAACCCGAATCTTACTTTCCATTATGTTAGAGGGGCAGTGTGGGGGAATTGCATTGCATACTATACTGCTGCAAACTTTTTTAGCTTGGTTGCCCTGTGAAAAGCAAAGGGAGAGGCTACTGGGACTTTAGTCTCTATTGTCAGAATATCCTGAGACAAAAGAGGCCTCAACCAAAAATTCTTACACTACATTCTGAGGACATAATTGCAAAAAAAAAAAAATGAGTTTTAAAAGGAAAACAATGAAAATATGCAACAATTATATTGGGACCTTTTTACAATGATAGGGTTAACAAGACCAATGAAGGACCTAGGATCTGGCCATTCCACAAACTTTCATATATCATACCTTTCTTTTTTCCCTCTGTAAGCAACACCTGGATGGCTCCCTGCTGGGTGGCTCCACAGACCTTCTCTATGCATTTAAAAGAAATACAATAAATAATAAAAACAAACAGAGAGCACAAAATTGCAAAGTTACAGAGCACATGAATCTTTCATTCATTCACTGAATGAACATTTTATAAGCACTCAGTCATGAATACCTGAGGCTACTAATAAAATTACATGAATGCTTGAAGTTGTAAAGGTTGAACACACAAATGTTGATAATGATTGTAATAATTTATTTGTTATATCCCTCTGAAGAGGGATAGTCCATGGAATCACTAATGTGCATATAACTAGAAGAGACTTTCCATTTTACAGAGAATACAATTAAGATACAAAGAGTTAAGTGACTTGCCCAAGGTGACATAGCTAGTAAGCTGTCTGAACTGGAAGTTGAAACTAGGTCTTACCTGTTTCAATTTCAACATGCTATCCACTGCTCTATCCTATTTGTAAATAGTGCTCCTGGAATTGGAACTAGAATTCAAATCCAAGTCTCTTGCCTCCAAGCTCCATATCCTTTTTAATATATCACACTGATTCTAAGGTACAACTTAATAGTATCAAGGACTTGTATCCATAGCTAAATAGAATTGGAAATTGGTCAGCACAGAGGTTATATGAAGGGATGTTCACTTTTATAAGTATTAGGTCATCCAAGTGAACAAGAGGGCAGATTATACCCAAGCAAATCAGGAACAGAAGGCTCTCTGAATCTGGAAAAAATCATCATCCCTTCAGGGAGGTCGGCGTATTTATTCTCAGTTGGGTGGAACCAAAGCCTTGCAAAGTACCATAATATTGCTTTCCTGAGCCTGTATTACTCCCAGACTTTCAACAGATGAAATCTTATTTTCTTTCAGATGAAGAGCTTGCACCATAAATTTCAAAGACACTAAACTAGTTACTTCCATTGGCAGTGTAAACACACTGCTGGGGAATAGGTACATTCTTAGACAGACAGGTTCATGCCAGATGCTTGGATTACTCCTGCAGGCACATTCCATTTGACTTGCCCTTAGACAGTCCTAAGTCTTATAAATGACCATAGAAGAAGCAGAAGAAAAGTTTTCTTTGCTGAAGATCCCAAGCTATAAACATTCTCTCTTTGTCAGTCCACAGGCTGATCCATTTAGATAATGAAAATGATGAACTTGAAATCAGAGAATCATTGTGGAATCATAGAAAGAGTATTAGACTTTGGTGTCTGATTCATCAATTACTAACTCCATGACCTTAGGAAAGTCTCTCAAGACTCAGGTTCCTGGTTGGGGGGGGGGGGCAAAAAACCAAGATGGAAGCAGAAGAACAGCCTTTCTTAGAAGCTCTCTCCAAAATATTTCAAAAACCTTAAAATTATGACTCTAAATTTTTGAGAGACAGAACCCACAGAAAAATCCAGTGAGGCAATTCTCCTGCCCAAGGTAACCTGGAAAATAGTGGGAAGGCTCTGTTCCACCAGTTGGAGGGGGCAGCAGCGTGCTGGAGTGAAGGAGTTTCAGCCTTCTGGGAACAGCCCCAGAGTGCCTGGGTCCCTGGGAGCCCCAGCTCCTGGCAACAGAAGCAGTTCCCTGACCTTCCACCCCAGGGAGCACCAAGCACAACTTGGAAGATCAGCAGGGAGACCTCTGCCAGAGTGAGCACGAAGCCCGGGCCAGTTTGGTGGCCCTCCTCAGCATGGCCATGGAACCTCAGCAGAGCCCAGATCCCAGAAAATGGAGGCCGGTCTGTGGAGACACCCAGCAGGGAGCCACCCAGGTGCTGCTTCCACAGTGCTCGGACCATGGAAGGTAAGGGAGTGGAGGGAGATTATCAAGGTCTGTACTCTGTCTGTCCCTGGGACAGGACTCTTGTGCTTTGTCTATATTCAGACCCTGGTTGCAGTCTGGGAGTCCCCCCATTGCCATCCACAAAACAGAACACAGGCAGGAAAGCAGTCACAGCCTCACATATTGAGGTCCTTGTGGGGGTGTCCCAATAATACTGAAAAGTTCAGGAAGCACCCCCAAAACCAGGCATAGGCTGGGGAAATGAGTAAACAGAAAAAAAAGCAGCCTGACCATAGTCAATTACTTTGGTCCTATGGAAGACAAAAACACACACTCTAAAGATGAGAAAGTCTAAGCTTCTACATCTAAAGACTCCAAGAAATATAGAAGTTGGGTTCAGGCTATGACAGAGTTCAAAAAAGATTTTGTAAATCAAGTAAGGGAGGCAGAAGAAAATTTGGAAAGAGAAATGACAGAGATGCAAGAAAAACATGAAAACAAGGTCAGCAACTTAAGGCAATCTAAAAAAATTCTGAAGAAAATAACAAATTAAAAACCAGTTTAGATCAAATTGATAAAACAATTCAAAAAGTTGAGGAGAAGAATGCTTTAAAAAGCAAAATTGATCAGATGAAAAAGGAGATAAGAAAGCTCTCTGAGGAAAACAAATCCTTCAAATGTAAAATGGAGCTAAAGGAAACTGATGACTTTGTGAGAAATCAAGACACAATAATTCAACACCAAAAGAATGGAAAAACTAGAAGAAAATGTGAAATACCTCATTGAAAAAAACAACTGATCTGGAAAAACAGATCCAGAAGAGATAATTTAAAAATTATTGGGCTATCTGAAATTCATGATCAGGAAAAGAGCCTTGACTTCATTTTTTAAAGAATTTCTACAGGAAAATTGCCCAGATATCCTAGAAGCAGAGGGCAAAATAGAAACTGAGAGAATCCACCAATCTCCTCTGGAAAGAGATCCAAAAAAACCCCAGGAATATTATAGCCAAGTTCCCAAACTCCCAAATCAAAGAGAAAAATATTACAAATAGCCAGAAGAGCACTCAAATATTGTGGAGCCACAGTCAGAATTACACAGGACTTAGCAGCAACTACATTAAGGGCTCGTAGGGCTTGGGATATAATATTCCAGAAGGCAAAAGAGTTTGGAATGCAACTGGGAATCAACTACCCAGCAAAACTAAACATCCTATTCCAAGGGAAAAGATGGATTGTCAATGAAACAGGGGAATTTCAAATGTTCCTGTTGAAACAGCCAGAGCTGAATAGAAAGTTTGATCTTCAAGTACAGGACTCAGGTGAAGCATAGAGAGGGTGGATGAGAAGGGTAAATTTTGAGGGATTTAATGATTATAAACTGTGTGTATTCCTGCATGGAAAGATGATATTGATAATACTCATATGGACCTTCTCATTTAATAGAGCAGGTAGAATGAGCTCTTATAGTTAAGACACAGGAGAGAGCTGAAATTGAAGGTATAATATATTGCAAAAATAGTCAGTGGGTGTAAGGGAAATGTACTGGGAGTAAGAGAAAGGAGAGGTAGAATAGGTTAAGATATTTCATGTTAAAAGTCAAAAAATATTGGGCAAGCCACTAAACCCCATTTGCCTTGCAAAAAACCTAAAAAAAAGTCAAGAAATAGCTTTTGCGATGGTATGAAGGGGGAAAGTGAGGGGAAAGAGGGAGCCTTCATTCTCATCGGAAATGGCTCAGAGAGGAAACTGCATGCATACTCAATAGGGTACAGAAATCTTGAAGAAAAAGGAGAGAAGGGGATGGGGAAGGGAGAGGGATGTAGGTGACAGAGAAGAGGGTAGATAATAGAAGAGGATAGTCAGATATAACACATTTTACTTTTTTACTTTTTGCAAGGTGGTGGGATAGGGTGACCTGTCCAGGACCAGGGGGCCAGTGGTTGCTGGGTCTCTGAGGTGGGATGTAGGCTTGGGGCCTCTTGGCCCCAGGGTCATTGCACTGTCTACTGCATCACTTGGCTGTCCCACAGCACATTTTTAAGACATACAGAGTGAAGGTAGAGAGAAAATATAATATAAAGTAGAGGGGAGGAATGGATGGAGGGAATTACAATCAGCAACATCAACTGTGGAAAAATATGGAAGTAACTTCTATGATGGACTTATGATAAAGAATGTGATCCACCTGAGACAGAGCTGATGGTATCAGAACACAGACTGAAATACATTTTTTCTCTCTCTTTCACTTTGTATCTCATAAGGCTTTTATATTTTTGTGGGGGAGGGGGTATTATGTTTACTTTTACAACAAGAATATTTTAGTAATGTGTAAATAAATTAAAGAAAATTTTAAAAAAGAAAAAAGAAAGCAAAAAAGACAGTTTCCTCATTTAGGGAATGGGAATAATAATACTTGCACTATTATATCTCATGAGGCTATTGTGATAGTTATATATATGAAGCTAATTATGATAGAAAATGTGAAAATTCTCCAACATAAAATCTTCACTTCTACTGAATTCAGTTTAATTCAAATATTTAAGTACTTGTATATGCTCTAACACATAGGTATTCTGATTCTATAGTACTCTATAACTAAAAAAAAATACTGTACTGGATACTGAAAATACAAAGTTTTTTTTAAAAATTGGATCTTGTCTTCAAGGAGCTTCCAGCCTAATAGAAGGGATAAACATGTAACAAAGGATTTCCCCATTCCTCTGTTTGAGACACAGGAACCAACTACTTCTCATTACATGTTTTTGGATATATCTAAGAAGGAAACCCACATAATTTACATAATGAACATAAATGCAATTGCCTTGAAGAAAGACTGGCAAAAGAAAGATGAAAGAAAATGGAAGATCTCCCAACCACAAAATACTTCATAGGTGATCCTGACCAGAAAAAGAGGCAATTAGGAAGTAAATAAGATTCTCTAAGTCAATCTAGAATGGGAAAAAAAGTTCTATTGACAATAAAAGGATATTCTCATAGTTGATTTTTTTATTTGTATAAAAGATGAAGCTATTTAGATACGAAATAGCAAAAGATTTAAACAGATAAGAAAAATTCAGTGTACCAGAAGCAGGAAAGAACTGTAATATCATAACTGAGGCTCAGATAAATGTAAAAACTAGACAGACAGCTACTTGAAGACTGGTAACTGGAGATGAAGTAACTGGGAACATGTACTGGAGAGAGACATACAAAAAAAGCAGTGAAACAGAGCAGAAGACACTCATCATGGTGCGAGAGAGGAGAAAGAGAAAAAGAGATAGACTGACAGAAGAAAGAAAGAGATGGGCAGAGAGGCAGTCGAAGACTGAGATAAACAGAGACAGAGGAAAAAAACAGAGAACAGAAAGAAGACAGAGAAAAAGAAGATACAGTGAGGAGAGAGGCAGAGAGAGAGAGAGAGAGAGAGAGAGAGAGAGAGAGAGAGAGAGAGAGAGAGAGAGAGAGAAGAGACACATAGAAAGACAGAGACCAAGAAATTGACAGAAGAGAGAGAGAGAGAGAGAAGAGACACATAGAAAGACAGAGACCAAGAAATTGACAGAAGAGAGAGAGAGAGAGAGAGAGAGAGAGAGAGAGAGAGAGAGAGAGAGAGCTTTGAGAATCAGAAGGAACAAGCACTTCCTTCCCCTTTTTGCTGGACCACCACTCAAGGCAGTTACTGCCTCTCCTTATTTCTTATTGTACTTGGTAGTAAGGTGAGTATAATGAAGGCTATCAACAACTCAGTTATAGGAGAAGAGTTATATTGTCCCCATCTCCTCTCTTTCCTTGGTAATATCATAATTAATAACTGAAAGCTTATAACTGTCAGCTTGTATCATTTATATTTTTAAATATATATATATATATACATATATATATATAATTTATAAATGATACCTTCTGTCTTTTTGAGTGGAGTGGGGATGGTAGAATAACCTGCTCCATCCCATCTGGCTCCAGACAGTATAGATATTTCTCAAATGGGAACAGAATGAGACAAGTACTTCTTAATTCACTACCATAGACCCTAGGGAAAGTGGTAAATCTTGATTTATTCTATGGGAATTATCCTCCCTTCCTAAAATTATCTCTCCCTCGCAAAATATTAAATTTGAATAGACATTGTTTCATTCTAGAAGGGAAAGTTCAGAAGATGGATGACTGAATTTATCAAATAGTTAGACTAGAAGTAGTAGATGGGATTTCTGGACTTTTGTTGCTTGATTTTCCTGTCTATTTCATATATGCCAGCTTCTGAAAGAGCATGAGCTTGACATATCTATTTCAATTTTTCTTTCCTTACCTTCTGCTTGCTCCCAGAAATCTTAGCATTTCTATTCTTTCTGGCCTTTAATGATGCCCTGGAGCTCCTCTGCCTTAGACTTGTCAAGCAGTAAAGGCAGGGCTTTGCAGTATCTACATCAGAATGGTGATCCCTCTTTCTCTATATCTCTCTTGTTGTCTCTTTGCCCTTGTCTCTCCTTTTCCATCCAGGAATGATTGTGGGTTTTATTTTGTTAGAACTATTATTAAAGATTATATATCAAAAGATGCAGATTTAATTAGCAATAGATTTGCATGATTTCAAGTAAGTTATTCCCCTGATGGTCTATGTACTTGGTATGCTCATTACTGACAAGAATTTCCCTTTTAAGTATAAGGGCCAACTGGACATACAGGTGGTAGTTATGCAGCTGGCCATTGAAACTGCAACTTTGAAGCTCGGGGGAAACTGGAGTAAAAACCCAGATTTGGGATTCATCTGTATAGTTAGGAGTTTGATTTACATTGCTAAATATTACAAAGTCCAGGGTAAAAAAACTGAAGACCTTGGGGCACAGGTGGTGTTTTTATCACTACTAATGATCAAAGGCAGTAGAGCAAAGCAGAATCAAGGAATGAACTTCTGGTTAATAAGATGGCATCTGAGAACAGGATTTGGATTGCAGAACCAGGACTTAAAATATAGGAATGATGGGCTCTTGGCCAGGTATCTAGTGCATTTAACCAGGATTGCTAAAAAAGGTAGTTGCCTGGAATCTTACAAATCTGGTCCAAAGGGCTTTGAACTAAAGAAGGAAGAAAAGGAAGGGGGAAAACTGCCAAGTGTATCTACCAAGTAAATACTATAATGAATAACTACAGTGTTGGAAGAAAAGAACAGCAATAAAGCCCTGAAATCCACAGGAGAAAAGATTCAAGAAAAAAATCATCATTTATTAAGCATAATAAGTTCTTTACAAG